>NC_079199.1:22013380-22143380 GCF_029499605.1 Hyla sarda | reverse complement strand
TTATTTATTTTTTTTTTTTTTTAAATAAAAGTAATTTATAAATCTGTTTAACTTTCTGGCACCAGTTGATATAAAAAAAAAAAAATGTTTTCCAGTGGAGGACCCCTTTAACCCCTGGAATTGACTCCTACACCCAGGGTTTTGCTTTTTACATAGGTAAGTGTTTCCCAACCAGGGTGCCTCCAGCTGTTGCAAAACTACAGCTCCAAGCATGCCCGGACAGCCAATGGCTGTCCGGGCATGCTGGGAGTTGTAGTTTTTCAACAGCTGGAGGCACCAACATAGGTACGTAGGAACTTGTTACAATGCATAATCTGTAACAAGGTCACCCATCTACACTGTGTCATGTATAGTAATGGTATCGTCCTGTGGGGCATTGGGGGCCCCTACAGACCCACTCCTGCATAGAGACACAGAGGACATTACATTAGGAATCTCCTAGTGATTTATGACACCCCCCCCCCCTCTCAATCTTTGCACTTGCCCATCTGCCCCCTTATTATCCACCATAGGGCACTACTTATTGTTGGTAACGATCATTTTAGGGGCTGATCTGGATAACGCCCCCAAAAAAGTGAGACCTCCCAGACATCCAGAAGAGTAGGGTTTTCTCATGTATTTATTGGTGGTAGCATAGACAGACGTCTGTCATTATGTCTCAGCACTGAGCGCCGACTGGGGAGTGAAGCGCGTCTAATTTTGTATTAATGCTTTAGAGTTCAGTGTATTTTTGATTCTCTGTAGTCATGGCCTCTTTCTCAAATTTCAAAGCTGTCAAGGATGGTGGAAAAAACTTGTCTAAAGCACACTAGTAAATTTAGTAAAAGCATCTGATACTTAGTGTAAACTTAACTAGAGTATTGGTGCCCATGCACCTTATAATAAAGTCAGCCAGCTGTCACATGTGTATGGTGGCCTCCTGACCCTCTACTACCAGACTAGGACAAAATACAGGAAATGCAGGACAAGCGGGGCTCTGTACACTGAGGACAAGCAGGGCTCTGTACACTGAGGACAAGCGGGGCTCTGTACACTGAGGACAAGCAGAGCTCTGTGCACTGAGGACAAGCAGGGCTCTGTACACTGAGGACAAGCAGGGCTCTGTACACTGAGGACAAGCGGGGCTCTGTACACTGAGGACAAGCGGGGCTCTGTACACTGAGGACAAGCGGGGCTCTGTGCACTGAGGACAAGCGGGGCTCTGTACACTGAGGACAAGCGGGGCTCTGTACACTGAGGACAAGCGGGGCTCTGTACACTGAGGACAAGCAGAGCTCTGTACACTGAGGACAAGCAGGGCTCCGTACACTGAGGACAAGCGGGGCTCTGTACACTGAGGACAAGCGGGGCTCTGTACACTGAGGACAAGCGGGGCTCTGTACACTGAGGACAAGCGGGGCTCTGTACACTGAGGACAAGCAGGGCTCTGTACACTGAGGACAAGCAGGGCTCCGTACACTGAGGACAAGCAGGGCTCTGTACACTGAGGACAAGCAGGGCTCTGTACACTGAGGACAAGCAGGGCTCTGTACACTGAGGACAAGCAGGGCTCTGTACACTGAGGATAAGCAGGGCTCTATACACTGAGGACAAGCAGGGCTCTGTGCACTGAGGACAAGCAGGGCTCTGTGCAGGCTCTTGGCTTGCCAATCAGCTTACTGTGATAGCCAGGGTGTGTAACAGAGCCTAAGTGCACAGAGCAGCCAATTGTCAGCTCTGAGCAGTAAGGGAGGAAGTTCCCACGTGAGATGTGAGGACAAGGGTCATGCCTGCCATCCTCCTCAGTGAACTGAATGCAATCTAACATAAACAAGGAAATTATTAGCCATAAAAGCATGAAAAATAGAATTTAAGCACACTGACTGTATTAGTCCCAGTTAAAGAGTGACCCTGGAGCATTTTTTCTTATTTGCACTTTAAGGTAATATTTATTTTATTTGAAAAAATGTTTTTTTTAAATTTGAACAAAAATATTTGATATTTCAGAGTGCGGAAATGTCCAAACTATTAAACTCTGTTAATGACACGGCTCGGCGAAGTTCAGTAAAGGATACGTGTTGTAATCTACATCAGCTGCTGCTTGTATTTCCCCTCGGCTGCTGCTGTTTGGTAGATCCCAGCGGCGATGGCCAGGACTCCGCACAGAATCCTGCTCTTCATTCACACAGGACAGGAAGATCTTTCCATCGCAGATTTCCTGGAATTTCCACCCTTTGGCAGGAGAACACAGACACACCTCACTATCCCTCCATGTACAACTCTGTGCTAAATCCGTCCCCAGTTACTGCCCATTACACAAGCCCCTTCCAACCACCAGGAATTCGCTGCTGTTAGTTTCCTGTTTGGGTTCTCACCGCTATGTTCCAGTTTAGGTGTTCGTGTTGTGTTTTATAGGGCGTGTGGGTGTTTACAGGGGGGCGAAGTATAAACTACATTAGAAATGTTCTCATCTATTGAGGATCCCAAATTAGATATCAAAGGGGATTTCTAACTTTGTGCAAATAACGCTTAATCCAGTGTTTCCTAACAAGGGGGCCTCCAGCTGTTGCAAAACTACTCCTGGCGGCATGCCCGGACAGCATTTGGTAGTTAGTAGCCGGTTAAAAAGAACAGTGCCGGCTATTAGCGGCCATTTTCCCTTCCTATACTCCTCTGCTGTCCGAGGATATTAACCTAACAGGACTCCTGTGACTACGACTTTAAATCCAGGACGTTTTGGCTCCTGCAGCCGATTGATTGAACCTTGTAATAGGCTTTGTAAACGAATAATTATCTACATGATCGGCGCTTATTGTCACTGTGTAATGGCTCATCTAATTAGTGTGAGGGTCTCCATTTATTACGGGGGTTATATGCAATTATATCCAATTATAATGCAAATACTGCATGTTGTAGGTGGTGTCTTTATTTAAATGGGCCCATGGCAATAAATAAATAATAATAATAATAAAAAAATATATATATATATATGTGTGTATATAATATAATGGTTGGTTCATTATTATTATAAATATGTGTGTATCTGTGTGTGTATATATGTATATACATATATATATATATATATATATATATGTATATATATATATATATGTGTGTGTGTGTAAATGTATATATATACAGGGTGGGCCATTTATATGGATACACCTTAATAAAATGGGAATGGTTGGTGATATTAACTTCCTGTTTGTGGCACATTAGTATAGGTGAGGGGGGAACTTTTGAAGATGGGTGGTGACCATGGCGGCCATTTTGAAGTCGGCCATTTTGAATCCATCTTTTGTTTTTTCAATAGGAAGACGATCATGTGACACATCAAACTTATTGGGAATTTCACAAGAAAAACAGTGATGTGCTTGGTTTTAACGTAACTTTATTCTTTCATGAGTTATTTACAAGTTTCTGACAACTTATAATATGTGTTCAATGTGCTGCCCATTGTGTTGGATTGTCAATGCAACCCTCTTCTCTATATACTGCTATATACTACTATATACACCGCAGGAGAAATGCTAGCACAGGCTTCCAGTATACGTATACACTGCTATATACTACTATATACACCGCAGGAGAAATGCTAGCACAGGCTTCCAGTATCCGTATACACTGCTATATACTACTATATACACCGCAGGAGAAATGCTAGCACAGGCTTCCAGTATCTGTATATACTGCTATAAACTAATATATACACCGCAGGAGAAATGCTAGCACAGGCTTTCAGTATCCGTATACACTGCTATATACTACTATATACATTGCAGGAGAAATGCTAGCACAGGCTTCCAGTATCCGTATACACTGCTTTATACTACTATATACACCGCAGGAGAAATGCTAGCACAGGCTTCCAGTATCCGTATACACTGCTATATACTACTATATACACCGCAGGAGAAATGCTAGCACAGGCTTCCAGTATCCGTATACACTGCTATATACTACTATATACACCGCAGGAGAAATGCTAGCACAGGCTTCCAGTATCCGTATACACTGCTTTAAACTAATATATACACCGCAGGAAAAATGCTAGCACAGGCTTCCAGTATCCGTATACACTGCTATATACTACTATATACACTGCAGGAGAAATGCTAGCACAGGCTTCCAGTATCCGTATACACTGCTATATACTACTATATACACCGCAGGAGAAATGCTAGCACAGGCTTCCAGTATCCGTATACACTGCTATATACTACTATATACACTGCAGGAGAAATGCTAGCACAGGCTTCCAGTATCCGTATACACTGCTATATACTACTATATACACCGCAGGAGAAATGCTAGCACAGGCTTCCAGTATCCGTATACACTGCTATATACTACTATATACACCGCAGGAGAAATGCTAGCACAGGCTTCCAGTATCCGTATACACTGCTATATACTACTATATACACCGCAGGAGAAATGCTAGCACAGGCTTCCAGTATCCGTAGTTTCAGGTGCTGCAGAATGGGCAAAACAAAAATTGGAACAGGACCCTCAGTTTACGCAGAAGATTTTGTTCAGTGATGAGGAAACTTTTATGTGAATGGTGAAGTTAACACACAAAACCACCGCTATTGGTCTTACACTAACCCACATTGGATAGATCCCTCCAAGACTGTTGGAACACAAAAATTGATGGTATGGTGTGGTATATGGGGTACAAAGATAGTGGGGCCATTCTTCATCAGTGGAAACCTCAAGGCCACTGGATATGTGAAATTACTACATGATGATGTGTTTCCCTCTTTATGCACTGAAGCTGCACGTTCCATGAGTTTTTCCAGCCAGATGGTGACCACCACATTATGGGTGTCAGGTCCGAGCATTCCTAGATGAACAGTTTCCTGGAAAGTGGATTGGTCGTCGTGGGCCAGTTGGATGGCCCCCAAGGTCTCCCGATCTGACCCCCTTAGACTTTTATCTTTGGGGTCATCTGAAGGCAATTGTCTATGCTGTGAAGATACGAGATGTGCAGCACCTGAAACTACGGATACTGGAAGCCTGTGCTAGCATTTCTCCTGCGGTGTATATAGTAGTATATAGCAGTGTATACGGATAATGGAAGCCTGTGCTAGCATTTCTCCTGCGGTGTATATAGTAGTATATAGCAGTGTATATGGATACTGGAAGCCTGTGCTAGCATTTCTCCTGCGGTGTATATAGTAGTATATAGCAGTGTATACGGATAATGGAAGCCTGTGCTAGCATTTCTCCTGCGGTGTATATAGTAGTATATAGCAGTGTATACGGATACTGGAAGCCTGTGCTAGCATTTCTCCTGCGGTGTATATAGTAGTATATAGCAGTGTATACGGACACTGGAAGCCTGTGCTAGCATTTCTCCTGCGGTGTATATAGTAGTATATAGCAGTGTATACGGATACTGGAAGCCTGTGCGAGCATTTCTCCTGCGGTGTATATAGTAGTATATAGCAGTGTATATGGATACTGGAAGCCTGTGCTAGCATTTCTCCTGCGGTGTATATAGTAGTATATAGCAGTGTATACGGATACTGGAAGCCTGTGCTAGCATTTCTCCTGCGGTGTATATAGTAGTATATAGCAGTATATAGAGAAGAGGGTTGCATTGACAATCCAACACAATGGGCAGCACATTGAACACATTTTATAAGTGGTCAGAAACTTGTAAATAACTCATGAAAGAATAAAGTTACGTTAAAACCAAGCACATCATTGTTTTTCTTGTGAAATTCCCAATAAGTTTGATGTGTCACATGACCCTCTTCCTATTGAAAAAACAAAAGATGGATTCAAAATGGCTGACTTAAAAATGTCCGCCATGGTCGCCACCCATCTTGAAAAGTCCCCCCCCCCCCTCACATATACTAATGTGCCACAAACAGGAAGTTAATATCACCAACCATTCTCATTTTATTAAGGTGCATGCATATAAATGGCCCACCCTGTGTATATATATATATATATATATATATATATATATACCAGTAAGAAACGACAATTGTTGTAGTGCCAGAACAGCTGGAAAGTGGCCGGTTGTAAATGCGCTGCTGTAGGTCATAATGATTGTGGAAAATATCGCTCCTCTTTATACACAGTTTATATCTCACTGTAAACTGAAGATGTTGTATAATTCTTACAAGATCAGGTGCAAGAAACAGGAAATTCCCATCTACTGCAAAACAAGGAGCGGCCCATAGTATATATCATACAGATCCAGCGCCATTGGCTGTCCGGGCATGCTGGGAGTTGTAGTTTTGCAACATCTGGAGGTCCTCAGTTTAAAGACCACTGTCCTATGATAACTTCAACACCTGGGCCCACCATGGTTCTGCAAAAAAGATCCTAGCTCCCCAGAGAACCCTATAGGCACATTAGTTCTGTCCAATAAACCACTCGTGGTCTGGGCCTTGCAGACATAAACTGTTGCTGGTGAAGACCCCTTTATAGTTTATATTCATGATGCATCTGTAATCGATGTAACACTAAGGTATTAAGATGACCTTGTAACAAGGGTATGAAAACAAAGCAGATTACTACTCTTTTCACCTCTGTGCATTCAGAGTACTAAGTGTAGATATTTGAAATATCAAATCCATTAACAGCTTGTTGATGGTTTCCATGCAAGATACTTGATATCGTGTACGGTATTATGAAATACAGACAGTTTTGTAAAATATAATTAACAAAGCTTTAGATTTTGTTTCATATCTACCTACTGTAGGCCGATTGTAATAGAAGGTGAAGATTCACTTTAAAGGGGTACTCCCCTGGAAAACATTTTTTTTTATATCATCTACTGCCAGAAAATGAAACAGATTTGTAAATTATTTTAGTAAAACATTTTGTTCCGAACGCTGGGTGCAGTCTGTGAGGGTCGTCACTTCATGCACACACCCCCCCCAAGTGATATCACATCACACCCCCTCAATGCAAGTCTATGGGAGGGGGCGTGGTGGATGCCACGTCCCCACCCATAAATTTGCATTGAGGGGGTGTGGCGTGACATCACTAGGTGGCGTGTACATGACATCATGACCCCAGTAGCCCGCACCCAGCGTTCAGAACAAAATGTTTTAGACGCTGGGGCAGTGGAGTACCCATAGGCCATAGCAGTAGATCATGACCCCGGAGCGGTGGTCGGAATACTGAAGTGGGGCCGTAAACAGGCATACAGCCTCCAGCCATACACTGTATATGGCTGAAGGCTGTATGTCTGTGGGTGAACTGTACTGCACCTAATGTGAGGGAACTGTACTGCACCTAATGTGGGGGAACTACTGTATACTGCACCTAATGTGGGGGAACTACTGTATACTGCACCTAATGTGGGGGAAATGTACTGCACCTAATGTGGGGGAACTGTACTGCACCTAATGTGGGGAACTGTACTGCACCTAATGTGGGGGACTGTACTGCACCTAATGTGGGGGACTATATACTGCACCTAATGTGGGGGAACTATACTGCACCTAATGTGGGGGAACTTTACTGCACCTAATGTGGGGGAACTATACTGCACATAACATGGGGACTATACTGCACCTAACATGGGAACTATACTGCACCTAATGTGGGGGAACTGTACTGCACCTAATGTGGGGGAACTATACTGCACCTAATGTGGGGGAACTGTACTGCCAACCTAATGTGAGGAACTATACTGCACCTAATGTGGGTAACTATACTACCGCCCTAATGTGGGGGAGCTATACTGCACCTAATGTGGGGGAGCTATACTGCACCTAATGTGGGGGAGCTATTCTGCACCTAATGTGGGGGAGCTATTCTGCACCTAATGTGGGGAACTATACTGCCAACCTAAAGTCGGGGATCTGTACTGCACCTAATGTGGGGGAACTGTACTGCACCTAATGTGGGGGAACTGTACTACACCAAATGTGGGGGAACTGTACTACACCTAATGTGGGGGAACTGTACTACACCTAATGTGGGGGAACTGTACTGCACACCTAATGTGCAGGGACTTATACTGCACCTAATGTGGGGGAACTGTCGGGGGGGGGGGGGGGGGGGGGGGGGGCATCATAATGAAGTGCTCCGTCTTCCAGGCAGCCTTAATCTGGCCCTGTTCAGGACCTGGATGTTTTACCACCCTAACAAATGTTTATCTTTTTGGTTTTAAAAGAAAAAACAACAAACACATTTTATGGTGTTTTCTCACAAATGTATAATTTTTTATTCTGGGAAATGTTCTGCATAATTCATATTGGATAGTTGTGTTTTGGAATCACTTAAACCACATGGTTTGGGTCCCAGAGTATCATGTTTGTTCTGACTACTGAATTATTCAGGCCTGCGTTTCTTAGGACTGTGTTTCATTAGTCAGTTTTACAAAAAAAAGTTTGTTAAAGGGGTACTCCGGTGGAAAACAATTTCCCACTGTCCAGAGCAGGAGAGGTTTGCTATGGGGAATTGTTCCTGCTCTGGACAGTTCCTGACATGGACAGAGGTGTCAGCAGGGAGCAATTGTGGTCAGACTGAAAAGAAATTCAAAAAGAAAAGAACTTCCTCTGTAGTATACAGCAGCTGATAAGTACTGGAAGGATTACGACTTTTAAATAGAAGTCAGTTACAAATCTGTATACTTTTCTGGCACCAGTTGATTTAAAAAAAAAATTTCTACAGGAATACCCCTTTAAAGGGGATCTGACAGCAAATTAGGGCCCCCTCATAAATACTGAGCCTCCCCTCTATAGTGGCCTTGAGTTACAGTAGTGTTTTCCAACCAGTGTGCCTCCAGCTGTTGCAAAACCACAACTTCCAGCATGCCTGTCCGGGCATGCCGGAAGTTGTAGTTTTGCAACAGCTGGAGGCGCACTGGTTGGGAAACACTGAGGTACAGCATGTCACTGCAGAGGGGGCAGCTCAGTATTCAGGAGGGGGCGCTGTTAGAGGAGCAGGTTGGGCAGCTGTATCGGTGCACATAGGGGTAAAGGCTAACTTTGGGAAAAATAACTTGATTTACACAGACCATGATACATTTGCTCCTATGTCCACATTTTCACCATTTTTGGGCTTTAAAATCTAACGGAAAGTTGTTGGCCACTCTGACTCTTAGTGGCTCTGGCTCTTTTTCTCTGGTGAGTGTTGAAAGAATAAAAAAAATAATAATAACTTGAAGAATATATATAAAATGTTTTTTTTTTTTTTGCAAGCCTTGCATTTGCCATTATTTGCATCTTTTTTACGCAAAATAATCTTTTCCTTAGACTCTTATAGGGTAAGGTCATGTGGAGCTGCACTGAAGTAAAAACCATGGCTCAATACGCTAACATTAGTACGACCACCAAAATACATATATGACTATAGAGCTAGAGTTCCATGAGTGTCCTAGAGGTTACTCCTGCAGCTACCCTGTAAATGTCCAACCCATAAAAAAGCCTTGAAACCTGACTAGGGATATTAGCCAAACCAGGCACGCATCTGTAGACGGCTATTTTGGGATTCTTGCCTCTCCTCAGCATTAGTGATTAGTGTTGAGCACGAATATTCGTAATGCAAATTTTTATCTCGAATATCGGCAATTCGTGATTTTGCTAATATTTAGAATATAGTACTATGTATACGTAATGATGAATATTCAGATTATTTTTTTTTTTCATATGCGAATTTTTAATGCAAATTTTTTGCAAATTTTCCATGTGAAATTTTCGCATGGAAAAAAGTGAATGAACATAGCGAATATGCGAATTTCACGAACATAGGGCAAATAATCGTCAATATATTCGCAAAATATCTCGAATTTGAATATGGCCCCTGCTGCTCATCACTAGTGACCCAGCACCATGCCGAGGAGGGGTAAGAAACGCTGTTTTGGCTAATATCCTTAAAGGGGTATTTCGCTGTTCAGCGTTTAGAACAAACTGTTCCGAACACTGGAGCCGGGAGCTTGTAACGTCATAGCCCCGCCCCCTCATGAAGTCACACCCCACAACCTCAATGCAAGTCTATGGGAGGGGGGCGTGACGGCTGTCACGCCCCCTCCCATAGACTTGCATTGAGGGGGCGGGGCGTGACTTCATGGCGGGGCTATGATATCACAAGCTCCCGGCTCCAGTGTTCGGAACAGTTTGTTCTAAACGCTGAACAGCGAAATACCCCTTTAAGGATATTAGCCAAAACAGTGTTTCTTACCCCTCCTCAGCATGGGGCTGGGTCACTAGTGATGAGCAGCAGGGGCCATATTCAAATTCGAGATATTTTGCGAATATATTGACGATTATTCGCCCTATGTTCGTGAAATTCGCATATTCGCTATGTTCATTCACTTTTTTCCATAAGAAAATTTCACATGGAAAATTTGCAAAAAATTTGCATTAAAAATTCGCATATGAAAAAAAAAATAATCTGAATATTCGTCATTACGAATACATAGTACTATATTCTAAATATTTGCAAAATCACGAATTGCCGATATTCGCGATAAAAATTTGCATTACGAATATTCGTGCTCAACACTCTATCCATGTCAGGAATTATCCAGAGCAGGAGAAGTTTGCTATGGGCATTTGCTCTGGACAATTCCTGACATGGACAGAGGTGTCAGCAGGGAGCACTGTGGTCAGACTGGAAAGGACTACACAACTTCCTCCGGAGCATACAGCAGCTGATAAGTACTGGAAGGATTCCGATTTTTAAATAGAAGTAATTTACAAATCTGTATAACTTTCTGGCACCAGTTGATTTAAAAAAATGTTCTTTCCCTACTGAGTACTCTTAAGACTCTCTTATTGGACAGACTGACTTATTGTGTAGGTATGTATGGCACTAGAGTGTGTTTTCTTCCTTCTGTGGAGAGCTCATTTGCATATTTTCCACCTGCATGGACCACATGATCCCACCATGTTCGGGCCCCTCATGCCCGCAGGAGATGAGATCAGGGTCTGTAGTTATGGCACACTCGTTTATTACCTCACATTGCTATCTGATACAGAATTTCTTCATTAAATATACTTTTCTTTTACATTTAACAGGATCAAGATGGCGATAAATATCAATAATATGACCACCGGGGCCCCCAACATCAATGCAATTTCTCCAGATAACGCCACAGACTATCACACCACCTGCTTTCGACCTGAAAATGCTGAATGGGTTTTCGACTACCAGCCAATCTACATGTGGTTCATCTTCGTCTTGGGCTTTATAGAAAACTTGTTCGTCATCTCCATCTTTATCCTTCATAAGAGTCGCTGCACAGTGGCCGAGATCTACCTGGGGAATATGGCGGCTGCCGATCTGATTTTTGTCAGCGGCCTACCTTTCTGGGCTATATATATCTCCAACAGATTCTACTGGCCATTCGGAGGCTTCATGTGTGTGGCTGTCAACTCCTTCATTCAGCTCAACTTTTACAGCAGCATCTACTTCCTTATGATGGTCAGTATTGACCGATATCTGGCTCTGGTGAAGACCATGTCGTTTGGCCGGATGAGAAGACCCTGGTGCGCCAAAGTGACCTGTGCAATCATCTGGACATTTGCAATAGCAGTCAGCCTGCCCAAGGTGGTGTTCCGAAGGGTGGTCTTTATTGAAAGCTTTAATACTACAGCCTGTATCATCATGGCCCCTAGTGACACCTGGCACATTGTCACTAATATCATTGCAAACATTGTTGGCTTTGTGATCCCGGTAATAGTCATTGCCTTCTGCACTTTCCAGATTATCGGTGTCCTACGGAACAATGCCATGCAGCAATTCAAGGAGATTAACAACGAGAAGAAGGCCACATGGTTGGTGTTGTCAGTGCTGCTGGTCTTCATCATCTGCTGGCTTCCATTTCACATCTTCACCTTCTTGGACACATTGGACCTACTCCAATACTTCACCAGCTGTGCTGCGGCCATGGCTATCGAGATTGGCAACCAGATTTCTTCCTACATTGCTTTTAGCAACAGCTGCATCAACCCGCTACTCTACGTCATAGTTGGCAACCATTTCCGGAGGAAGGCCAAGGAAGTCTACCAGCACCATCTAACAAGGTTCAAGTCTCAGAAAAACATGTCATTGCCAATGAACTACTCAGGAGTCACCGCACGGACCTCGATTTCCATGGGTCAGCAAAATCTGATCAGGCAATGAAATGCGTCTGGCTGTGGAGTGACGTAATTGTCTGGAGGCTCAGTGACTACAAAACACATCTTGGAATAAGCTGCCGTTATTTATTTTGGCCCTGTTTATAGGTTCCCAATGCTTTTCGCACTGACTTGCATTTTTGTTTGGGCTACCGCATATAGTAGGACACTGGTACGTCCCAGTTGGGGGGGAAAAGGTGTATTTATGGGTTTTTTTTTATTAGCTACGGACTGGGACACGCGATACCACACTAGGAATATTATTGCTTGCCAGATCTGTGAAAATTACGAACAGACCCATTTTTTGGGGACAGTAATGTTTTTCCATTAAAGCGATGGGTATAGGAATTGGATGAGTGGGCTGTGAGGTGGGTGTAGGCGTATGTACATATGGGGAGAGATTCATAAAGAATCTTAAAGAAAATTTAACCAGTTGCCCATAGCAACCAATCAGATCAATTCTTGAATTTTTTTTTTTTTTTTTTTAATGAAAGAAGCAATCAGATTGGTTGCTATGGGCAACTGGTCAAGTTATCATCTGCACAAGTTTTGATAAATGTTTCCCATGGTGCTTAAAGTTATATGTCCATAGACTGCATTGAAAGTTTTTTTTTTTTTGCTGTGTATGGAAATCAACCATTCTGAATTGTTTTTTATTTTTAAAAAATGTATCAGAAAAATCTGATTAATACTGCAACTAACCTTAAGGCTTGGTGGTGGCCTTGGAATGACTGAATGCTATGGAAGTGGTGCCTGACAACTCTATGGATGTTTATCAGTAATAATAAAAATGTGTTAAAAAAAAATAAAAATCTGATAACCGAAAAGACGGGTTGTTATGGAAGCGCATCAGTAAAACAAATCTGATGAATAATGCAGCCCGGGATGAGGTCTGACTGCTGCCCAGATGCTCTATACCTGTAGGTCTCCAAAATTGTGGCCTCCTAGGTGTTGCAAAACTACAACTCCTGCTGAGAATTGTAGTTTTGCAACAGCTTAAGGGACACAATTTGGGCTCCAATAGTGTATTCGGCTCCACACTGAAATGGTGAAGATCGGCCGAGCAGCAAATTAAAATGGAGGACAGCAGCTCATGTGTTACCCCGGATACCAGAGTCCTTCAGAGGGATCAGATGAGATAAAACGGCTGTCAAGATGGACGCTAACCATGTATAGAAAGAAATGTGCATATAACCCCTATTGAGGCGTAGCATAAATCCTGGGAGGAAACTGCTCACCCCGGAAGGTCACAGGATGGGTGATCACTCTTCCCATGCAGTAAAGATATTGATAAAAAGACTTCTAAACATCAGGCGTTGTTTCTTCCAAGGCATCAAAGATATCCACTTCTCAAATATTGTTCCAATGGTCTCAGACACTTTAAAACAATAACAGCAATGACGTGTTTCGGGGGTTCAATCCCCCTTCCTCAGGTTGGCATCAGATTGTTTAGAGGGCTTTTTTTTTTTTTAAATCTACAGTGGTCCCTTAAGTTACAATATTAATTGGTTCCAGGACGACCATTGTATGTTGAAACCATTGTATGTTGAGACCATAACTCTATGGAAACCTGGTAATTGGTTCTGAAGCCACCAAAATGTCATCCAAAAATAGGAAAAAGTGAGGATTAAAGAAAAATAAATAGATAACCAATACAGATAAAGCAAATCCTTACATATAAAAGTAAGGAAATAGCTGCTGGAAGCTGTAAATCCCTGTCTATGTCAGTGTTTCCCAACCAGGGTGCCTCCAGCTGTTGCAAAACTACAACTCCCAGCATGCCCGGACAGCCGTTGGCTGTCCGGGCATGCTGGGAGTTGTAGTTTTGCAACAGCTGGAGGCACCCTGGTTGGGAAACAATGGTTTATGTAGAGGACAGGAGCTTCTTCAGGGTCCTATACAGTACACACAGTGTCCCAAATGGAGCCACTTTTACTTGGTGTCCAAAGGAGCAGCTAACCCTGGCACAGGTAAGGAGTAGTACAGAACTTGTAGTTCCTCCCTGTACTGTAGGGGGCGCTACCAGACAGCCAGTCAGTGCTTGTACTTCAGTAATAGAGGTGATTTACCAGTAAAATACCAATTTTGATTGGTCAGTTCCTCCAGTTGTGACACGTTTCACAGATCTGGACTGTCTGTACATTGTATGTTGAGTCTGGTTTCAAGTTACAATGGTCCAGAAAAGACCATTGTATGTTGAAACTATTGTATGTTGCGGCCATTGTAAGTTGAGGGATCACTGTATATCTTTACTATTCCCAGGCTGTAGTATTAATCAAATTGATCAGTATTAGTCAGGCACCACTTCCATAGCAACCAGTCTTTCTCAGATCACCAAAATTTCGAGTCAAACAGATGCACCCCCAAAAAGTTTAATAAGTTTCCTGCCTTCCTTCTAGAAACAGCGCCACTCTTAATAATGGACTGTGTCTGGTATTACAGCTTAGCAGTATTCACTTGATAAAGGATGGAGTGGAACTAACAGAGTCACAGCCCGAGGTGCTGCAGTCACCCCCCAGAGCCCTGGTACCTGATGAGGGGCCTACAAGGACTCCAACACATGCAACAAATGGGAGGAAAGGGCACAATGTAGAATTGCATTGGGGCGCAGTGGCTTCTAATGAGGCCTCTACATGAGATCACTAATAAAAGCAACGTGTTTACTTGGATATGTTTCACATATGTTGTATGCAGATGTGGCACAGCCTGTCTTTCATGTGTATGTTGCGAAAGTATAAGCATCATATTTAAAGGGGTACTCCGGTGAAAAACTTTTTTTTTTTTTTAAATCAACTGGTGCCAGAAAGTTAAACAGATTTGTAAATTACTTCTATTAAAAAATCTTAATCCTTCCTGTACTTATTAGCTGCTGAATACTACAGTGGAAATAATTTTCCGTTTGAAACACAGAGCTCTCTGCTGACATCATGAGCACAGTGCTCTCTGCTGACATCTCTGTCCATTTTAGGAACTATCCAGGGTAAAAGGAAATCCCCATAGAAAACATATGCTGGTCAAGACAGTTCCTAAAATGGACAGAGATGTCAGCAGAGAGCACTGTGCTCGTGATGTCAGCAGACAGCTCTGTGTTTCAAAAAGAAAACAATTTACGCTGTAATATTCAGCAGCTAATAAGTACAGGAAGGATTAAGATTTTATAATAGAAGTAATTTACAAATCTGTTTAACTTTCTGGAAACAGTTGATTAAAAAAAAAAAAAAAAAAAAAATAGTTTTTCACCGGAGTACCCCTTTAAAGGGAACCTATCACATTGATAATGTTATGTGCAGGCATCATGTTATAGAGCAAAAGGATCTATTCTGGCATCAGCAAATTGTATTTAAATAAGACCAAGACATATAACTCAATATAGTGTTATCACAACTTGTACTGGATTCAGAATGATTTTGGTTTGACTCACCCCTGACAGGAAGTTGTGTAGTCCCAGGCTCCTCCCACTCTCCTAACAAGAAGTTGTGTAGTCCTCTCATTGTCAGTGTGATGTTGTCTCAGCAGTTCTCAGGCTCTTCCCTTTCTCCCAAGACACCACCAAGTGTCACCACCTCTGACCATCCGCAACAGCCTATACCCACCATCTGCCTGTCATACAAATATTTTAAATGGGATATTTAGGAAGGAATGGGGTGTGCTTATAGAATGCTGCCTTGTGCTGCACAGTCCAACAAGCGGAGGAGCAGACAGGAATTGCATACGGGGGTAGGAGGACTGTGATAAAGCTGAGGGAAAGAAATGCCTTCTGGGAATTGTGGTGCTGAGCAACTGCTCAGCTAAGAAGTAGTGAGGGAACATGATATAGAGGAGTAGACTACATACAAAACAAATCGTGAAAAACTGAAACTGAAAAACCTAACCAGACGCTTGGCTCTTTTGTGTTTCTTCTCCTATGTTTAATATACACTATGGCAGTGGTCTCCAACCTGCGGACCTCCGGATGTTGCAAAACTACAACTCCCAGCATGCCCGGACAGCCAACGGCTGTCCGGGCATGCTGGGAGTTGTAGTTTTGCAACATCCGGAGGTCCGCAGGTTGAAGACCACTGCACTATGGGGCAGATTTATCAAAACCTGTGTAGAGGAAGAGTTGTGCAGTTGCCCATGGCAACCAGATTGCTTCTTTCAATTTTCACAAATGAAAGAAGCGAGCTGATTGGTTGCTATGGGCAACTGCACCGCTCTTCATCTACACAGGTTTTGATAAATCTCCCCCTAAATCCTTAGTAGTGTTGCTCGCGAATATTCGCAACACGAATTTTATTTGCGAATATCGCATATTCGCGAATATAGCACTATATATTCGTAATTACGAATTTTTTTTTTTTTTTCTTCACAGTACACATCACAGTGATCACCCCTCTCTGCTTCCAGCTTGTGTGGTGTAAAGAAGGCTCTAATACTACTGTGTGAGACAGGTGAGCGAATTTTGGCATATGCGAAAATTAGCATATGCAAATTTTCGTTTAGACTCATTTTCAAATATGTTAATTTTCGCATATGCGAATTTTCACATATGCGAAAAAACGAGAATATTACGAATATGTGAATATTCGCGAATATATGCCGAATATTCGTCCATATATTCGCGAATATTCGCGAATTCGAATATGGCCTATGCCGCTAATCCTTAGGTAAAAGCATAAAGAGGTCATTGTGGAGTCATATTAGTGCAGCACAATGTGAATCCTCTCTACACGGGTTTTATGTAAATGTATATGTAATGAAGGATTATGGAGTATTTATATATATAGTGAACACTTTCTTTGTACAGATGCTGAATATATATATATGTAAACTGGTACAGTAACTATGGATAATGTCATTATCTCACTAAATAATAAACAAGGATTTACCAGATACATGTTGTCGTGTATCGGTGCTGGTTGTACCACCATAAGTCCTCATGCCCTCTGCTGTGTTATTCTAAAACTCTATGGACCTATAATGTACTCCTTCCAATTAGTGATATCCAATCATACGCATACAGGACAAATGGCCTTGGGCTATACCATCGTGCAGCAATATAGAGCTAAGCTCCCCTAGAAGCACCATATGGCGGCACACCGGGACTATGCTGCTGAGTGCACACATTTTTATATCCTATGAACACTTATAGGGGTACTCCCGTGGAAAACTTTTTTTATTTTTTAAATCAACTGGTGCCAGAAAGTTAAACAGATTTGAAAATTACTTCTATTAAAAAATCTTAATCCTTCCAATACATTTTATGGGCTGTATACTACAGAAGTAATGCTTTTCTTTTTGGATTTCTCTGATGTCACGACCACACAGTGCTCTCTGCTGACCTCTGCTGTCCATTTTAGGAACTGTCCAGAGCAGCCTATGTTTGCTATGAGGATTTTCTCCTGCTAGGGACAGTTTCAAAAATGGACAGTAGAGGTCAGCAGAGAGCACTGTGGTCCTGACATCAGAGAAATCCAAAAAGAAAAGCATTTCCTCTGCAGTATACAGGCCCTAAAAAGTATTGGAAGGATTAAGATTTTTTTTTAATAGAAGTAATTTACAAATCTGTTTAGCTTTCTGGCACCAGCTCTTAAAGGGGTACTCCACAGGAGTACCCCTTTAAGAGCTTTTTTCACATTTCTGATTCTGGGAAAATAGGGTGACAAAACATATGATCATCATGAAAGTTCTACAGGGCTGATCACCCAACTTTTCCAGAAATCTGAATATCTTGTGCATGGAGATTAAAAGTTACCCTCTATGTACAGTATAAGTCAGGGGTGGTCAAACTTGCTCAACATAGAGACACCTTCGATAGACTTCAGATGTTTGAGAGCTAGTTATAGTAGCAACAGCCCCTCTCCCTCTATCAATAGCAGCAGCCCCCTGTAGTAGTTGCAGTAGCAGCAGGCCCCCTTGTAATAGTAGCAGCATCCCCCTGTAGTAGCAGCAGTAGGCCCCCTTGTAATAGTAGCAGCAGCCCCCAGCACGGAATTAGATCAGTGATGTGAAGGTGAATTACAGCTTATTAGATTGATTACTCATTAGATAAGGCTGCAGAGAGGCTGATGGAAACTATGCTTCCTGCTGCTTTATCTAATGAGAAGTAATATCAGCACCCCCTCTTCACATCACTTGCCTAGTCAAGTGCAGACAGGAGGGGAATAGGGAGGACAAATGTAACCCACTGCTGAAACGGATAAATGGATGATCTGTGCACTTTGGATAATATTATATTAGTTGCTTTATTGCACATTTTGGCACCATACAATGGTTGTTTCTTTTGCTGGACAACCACTTTAAAGTGGTAATATTTGCCAACATAAAAAAATGCAGCATTTCCAGGTTTTTTGTTATTTATATATATATTTTTTTTAGATTCACAACATTCTCCAGGCACTTTTTTTTATTGTGTTTTCCAGACCCTAATTACATGTTTTGTTTTGTAATTTGTGGAATCTGCTGCCAATCACCCACGTAGAACGAGTGTCCCTCTTTAAGGGCAAGTTCACATGTGCGTATTTTACTGCAGATTTTCTAATGGCGAGTACATGATAAAATCTGCAGCAAAATACACAGGTGTGAACGTACCCCAAATCCTAGTTGTAGAGTTGAATCCACCCGCACATCTTGTCTAAATACAGCAGCATTTCTTGTATAATGTCTCACCAAAGTCCAGGAAGTTCCCAAGATTATGACGTACCTTATTTAGAAGAAATCGCTCTTAGCCAGGAATGAGTGTTACTTTTTTTGCTGCATTCATGTCTCTGCCAAGTTTATTTCTGCAGGTCCCGTACAATCCTGACATAACTATGATGTTCCTATGATTTTATGGTCTATTCACACGTACAGTATTCTGTGCAGATTTGATGCGCAGATATGATGTACAGGATTTTCTGCTGCAGATTTCAATGTAAACTGAACACAGCTTGAAATCCTGCGCATCAAATCTGTGCAGAAAACTGTACGTGTGAATAGACCCTTAGAGAGGTTTTTTAGATGGGATCAGTGAGCTTCATAAACATGAAAAAATTAATCTACAAATTATAATATATATATATATATATATATATATATATATATATATATATATATATATATTGTACATATTTATTGCTAAAATTTCTATATATAAAAAAAATGGTCAAATGTATTCATTCATTTACCATATAAAAACTTACCTTTCATTATATTATTCATACTTACCATTTACTTCTCTTTTTCTTTTCGAGCAGTGTTCCCCACCCTGAGCCTCGCCAGTTGCACAACTACTACTCTGTGCCAACATGAATAGTGATATCTGGAGATTATACTTTCCTACATTAGATCTTAGGTCTCAGACTACTTTAAAGGGCAACTTTCATAAATTTTTACCCCCTTAAAGGGGTACTCCGGCGCTCCTGCGTTTTTGAACATTTTGTTCAGAATGCTCGGAGACCGAGGACGTGATCGTGACATCACAGCCACGACCCTCGTGATGTCACGCTGTTACCCCTCTATTTATGTCTATGGGAGGGGGAGAGTCGGCCGATACGCCCACTCCAATAGATATAAATGGAGGGGGACGTGGCACCACGAGGGGGCGTGGCCATGACGTCACAACCACTGCTGTTGTTTAAAAATGCCGGGTGCTGCGGGAGATCGCGGGGGGCCCCAGCAGCAGGACCCCCGTGATCAGACATCTTATCCCCTATCCTTTGGATAGGGGATAAGATGTCTAGCAGCGGAATACCCCTTTAACAGTTTTAGCAGTTTTGATCATCTTGAAAAACGCTTTATTGTGGAGTCAGCAACAGTCTGGGCATAGGCAGGGGTTCGCAATGCTCCAGGGCCACAACACCTATCCCCTGTATCCCAGCACTGGGACTGCTGTGTGAATGACACTCCCTCAGCGCATGCGCCCTCTATCATATGTACGTGCGCACGGAGAGCTCTCTGAACAAGCGCTCGCTCCAGACGCCTCCTGGCTCAGCACGTCTGCTAGAGGCAAAGGACTCGCTCACTCTCTGCCTCTAGCATTACGCAGGCGTGCTGAGCCTGGAGGCATCGGAAGTGAACAGTGGCCCAGAGAACTCGCCGCGTGCACATGCGCTGAGGACCTGTGTGTTAATCACACAGCGGCCCCAGCGCTCACGTACAGGGGATAGGTGTTGTGGCCCTGAGGCATTGCAAACATTGTGTTTTTCAGGATGATTAAAACTGCTATAAAGCAGCCAAAAGGTATGGCTGCACTGCGTAAATCACTTTTGCTTCTTGGTATTAGGTTAAAGGGGTACTCCGCCCCCAGACAACTTATCCCCTATCCAAAGGGGGACCCATGCTGCACCCAGCATTCGTTTAGAGCGTTGGGTGCAGCGCCGGAGGCTTGTGACGCCACGCCCCCTCAATGCAAGTCTATGGGAGGGGGCGTCACGCCCCCTCCCATAGACTTGCATTGAGGGGGCGTGGCCGTGGCGTAACGAGCCTCCGCCCAGCATCGCCAGTCATCCGTCACGGAGCGAAGTTCGCTCCATGCACCGGATGTCTGGGGTGCCGCAGCAGACATCTTATCTCCTATCCTTTGGATAGGGGATAAGATGTCTAGGGGTGGGGTACCCCTTTAAAGGGGTAAAAATCCATGAAAGCTGGGTTTTAAAATGAGCACTAGTGACCCTGAGGATAGAGACTGTGGCCCCATAGTAACTAAATACGACGGCAGGATTCACCGACGCTCAATAAAGGACACCTCCCATATAGTGCATAGTCTGACCAGAACACATGTTTTATTAACACTATAAACAAATTACAAATGTACAGACTAAAATGTAACACAAGACCTCTGACCCCGAGCCCAGGTGACAGGAGGCGGTGGCCGCAGAACACCTACCTACAACATGGAACGGAATTGTTATTCACTTTCAACCAAGTGCAAAGCAGAGGAGAAAAAAAAGAAGAAAAAAAAGAAGAAAAAAAAGAAGGAAAAAAAGGAGCAAATCATGGAGTAACACTACTAGAAAGCTATAGCCAAAATAGATTTTCTTCTCTTGATGTCTGGAATTGACCGGGGGTGGAGGGGATCTGAAGCGGAGGAGAAGCCATGATCGCCGAGCGGCATACAGTACAACCGGTATCCCTGTGCACCCATGAAGGTTCCACATGTGGTAGGTAAGTTTCACCCATTCCTGAGTCGTTTGCCAAAAAAAGCTTAAACCTATCCATCCAGCGTGGTAATAGTGAGTCACAGTATTCACCCTGGCGGTGCGCGGTCCACACGGCGCTCTGTTCTACCCTTCTTCTAATCTCCACTTCTGTGACTCTTCCTCCCGGACGTCGGGCCTTATCTGATTCCTCATTCCGCCCAGCACGTTGGATGTGGCTTCCGTTGCCACAAGAAGCGGTTTGACAACCGCCGGTGGAATCTGGCGAAGGACTCCGCCCACTGCGCCGGTGACCCCTCTGTTCTCGTGTTCACGAGTCGCTGTCTCATAGATGGTTTGAGCGGTGTCTGTGATCCCCTGGGGAAAAAATAAAATAAAAGATGAGGTGTGTGAGGTGACTTAAAGGGGCACTCTGGGGCTCCAGCGTTCTGAACATTTTGTTCAGAACACTCGGAGCCAGAGCCCGTGACGTCACAACCCCTCGTGACGTCACGCCACGCCCCCCTTCATTCATGTCTATGGGAGGGAGCTTGTCGGACAACACGCCCCCTCCAATAAACATGAATGGAGGGGGAGTGGCTATAACATCACAACCACTGCCGCAGGAACCCAGCGTTCGTTTTGAACAAAAAGGACCCCCGCGATCAGACATCTCATCTAGAGAGGAGTGAATTTACAGTAAATTCGATTTGTCACTAACTTCTCGGCTCGGCAGTTGATGACTTATCCTGCGTAAATGAGTTCAGCTTTCCGGTGCTCCGGTGGGCTGGAAAAGGTGGATACATTCCTAGGAAAGAGTCTTCTAGGACTGTATCCACCTTTTCCAGCCCACGGCAGCACCTGAAAGCTGAACTCATTTACGCAGGATAAGTCATCAACTGCCGAGCCGAGAAGTTTGTGACGAATCGAATTTACTGTAAGTTCGCTCATCTCTAATCTCATCCCCTATCCTTTAGATAGGGGATAGGATGTCTAGCAGCGGAGTGCCTCTTTAAATCAGGCAGCAACGACGCAGACGCTAAGATCTGTGACGTCATTGCTGTATTTCATAGGTTTTTAAAATTAAAGGGGTACTCCGCCCCTAGACATCTTATCCCCTATCCAAAGGATACCTAATCTCCCTACACTAGGTCCCTCCGTCTACCCCCTCATCCTAGGTGGGGTGGGCACACTAATAAGGGCGGTCCCGCTCTGGAACCTACCCCTGAGTAGACCTGACTCGCCCCTATTTACAGACAGTTAGGATGTAGAGCAGTGGTCTTCAACCTGCAGACCTCCAGATGTTGCAAAACTACAACTCCCAGCATGCCCGGACAGCCAACGGCTGTCCGGGCATGCTGGGAGTTGTAGTTTTGCAACATCTGGAGGTCCGCAGGTTGAAGACCACTGATGTAGAGGGTCTCTCTGTCTCACTAGGGGGGGGGTCCTGTCTAGCTTGTTTGGGTGGGAGATGGGACAATACCCTAAAGAGCCTAATGCTCAGTATAATGAACTCCCAAACCAATAAGCTTCAAATCATGCAAAGAGGCATAGGAGGTATATGAGTGTATATCGTCACAGGATGATGGAGTATATATGTATCAAATACACTTTGTTATATAGATAAATGAACAATTAACAGGAAAAGATGCTTCAATTCGGTCATGTGATCATTATAGACACAAACCCTCCATATATCATAAAGCAATCAAACATGTTATCTGCTCCGGGCGGCAGATGATGAATTGGGGGCCGGAAACGCATCGGGACTACTAGAACATGGCCGCCCGGAGCGGATAAGATGTTTGATTGCTTTATTCTGACTCTTATGATGTTCTGCATGATACAGGGATATGATATATGGAGGGTTTGTGTCTATAATGATCACATGACCGAATTGAAGCATCTTTTCCTGTTAATTGTTCATTTATCTATATAACAAAGTGTATTTGATACATATATACTCCATCATCCTGTGACGATATACACTCATATACCTCCTATGCCTCTTTGCATGATTTGAAGCTTATTGGTTTGGGAGTTCATTATACTGAGCATTAGGCTCTTTAGGGTATTGTTCCTTCTCCCACCCAAACAAGCTAGACAGGACCCCCCCAGTGAGACAGAGAGACCCTCTACGTCAGTGGTCTTCAACCTGCGGACCTCCAGATGTTGCAAAACTACAACTCCCAGCATGCCCGGACAGCCGTTGGCTGTCCGGGCATGCTGGGAGTTGTAGTTTTGCAACATCTGGAGGTCTGCAGGTTGAAGACCACTGCTCTACATCCTAACTGTCTGTAAATAGGGGCGAGTCAGGTCTACTCAGGGGTAGGTTCCAGAGCGGGACCGCCCTTATTAGCGTGCTCACCCCACCTAGGATGAGGGGGTAGACGGAGGGACCTAGTGTAGGGAGATTAGGTAGGGGCCACCATCATCAGGCCCTCCCCCTCCCCCTCCCCTAGCCCATCCCTCCTTTCTTACACCCCACCATTCCTTTAGTCCTATTTGTGTCTATTAGAGATGAGCGAACTTACAGTAAATTCGATTCGTCACGAACTTCTCGGCTCGGCAGTTGATGCCTTATCCTGCGTAAATTAGTTTAGCCTTCAGGTGCTCCGGTGGGCTGGAAAAGGTGGATACAGTCCTAGGAAAGAGTCTCCTAGGACTGTATCCACCTTTTCCAGCCCACCGGAGCACCGGAAAGCTGAACTAATTTATGCAGGAAAAGTCATCAACTGCCGAGCCGAGAAGTTCGTGACGAATCGAATTTACTGTAAGTTTGCTCATCTCTAGTGTCTATCATTATACAATGGGCTTTTTTCATCTATTTTCTGTTCCAGCACTGGCGGCTGCAATTTATGGGTTACATAGTCACCTTTTTGGTATCATTGTCTATCGGTTGGAACATTGTTTTCATATTTTTGGTCCATAGCTAACAATAGGACCGATTTATATTTTTACCTAATGGTAAATGTGGACACGCATATATGTTTTAAGACATTGGTCTTCAAACTGTGGCCCTCCAGATGTTACAAAACTACAATTCCCAGCATGCCCGGACAGCCGTTGGCTGTCCGGGCATGCTGGGAGTTGTAGTTTTGCAACATCTGGAGGGCCACAGTTTGAAGACTGCTGTTTTAAGAGATTCATTAAAAGTTAAGTTTTAGTGTTCTCTGTGATTTTTGTCGAAGACGGACACTTTTTTGACACCATCTTATTGAAGTGATTTTGTAGATTTGTAAATTACCTCTATTAAAAAAAAATCTTAATCCTTCCAGTACTTATCAGCTTCTGTATACTACAGAGGAAGTTGAATAAATGTCTTTCCTGTCTGACCACGGTGCTCTCTGCTGACACCTCTGTCCATGTCAGGAACTGTCCAGAGTAGGAGCAAATCCCCCATAGCACATTCTTTGCACAGGGGCCCTCCGCTTTCCGAGTCCATCCCCTGAAAGAAATCTCTCCCCCCTTTAATTAAAGATTAGGTTATGTAATTAATTTAATTAATTATTATTATTTTTTCCACTGTATTTCGGGCGGATTCAGGTTGGGAGGGAGGGAGGGATTTAAAAAAATAATAATAATAATAAAAAATTAAAATTAAAAAAATAATTTCTATTGTATTGTTAACGTTTTCATTGTACAATGATTATTTAAATAAAAAGTGATAACATTTAAAAAAATTAATAAATAAAAAAGTGAGAGGCGCCACCTGATGAATTTGGGCAGCAACTGGGACAACCACAAACTTACGAAGCAGGTTTTGCACTGCGCGGATGATATATTCCGTTAAAGTATATAGACGTTTCCACAAGTGCTCAATATACACTATATTACCTCTTTAACCACGGTGTACGCTTTGGCCACGCCTTCCCTTAAGTCTACAGGTTGATGCACCAGCCGATGGTGAGAAAATCGCTTCGCTCTTCTCAATTCAACAGGACTTGGTCCGGGTGACACCATGTCATAGGCGGTCTCTGCGGCGGCCTGAACAGAAGAGGGAAAAGTAGGTTATAAACATATGCTAGAAATAATCGGTGGTGGTCCCAGAGGTGAGACCACCGCCTATCAGACACTGGAGTTACTGACTCGTTTTGTTAGACGAGACAGCGACAGTGGTGATTAGAGATGAGCGAACTTACAGGAAATTCGATTCGTCACGAACTTCTCGGCTCGGCGGTTGATGACTTTTCCTGAATAAATTAGTTCAGCTTTCAGGTGCTCCCGTGGGCTGGAAAAGGTGGATACAGTCCTAGGAGACTCTTTCCTAGGACTGTATCCACCTTTTCCAGCCCACCGGAGCACCGGAAAGCTGAACTAATTTACGCAGGATAAGTCATCAACTGCCGAGCCGAGAAGTTCGTGACGAATCGAATTTACTGTAAGTTCGCTCATCTCTAGTGGTGATCTGACAAATATACTGCCATAGTCATGTGGTGGTCTGGTAATCGGTAACTAACCTTTAGGGCAGTGTTTACCCAAGCAGGGTGCCTCCAGCTGTTGCAAAACTACAACTTCCAGGATGCCCGGACAGCCAACGGCTGTCCGGGCATGCTGGGAGTTGTAGTTTTGCAACAGCTGGAGGCAGCTTGCTTGGGAAACACTGCTTTAGGATGTGTTTATTTGGTTAAAGGGGTACTCCGGTGGAAAACTTTTTTTTTTTTTTATCAACTGGTACCAAAAAGTTAAACAGATTTGTAAATTACTTCTATTAAAAAATCTTAATCCTTCCAGTACTTATTAGCTGCTGAATACTACAGAGGAAATACTTTTCTTTTTGGAACACAGAGCTCTCTACTGACATCACGAGCACAGTGCTCTCTGCTGACATCTCTGTCCATTTTAGGAACTGTCCAGAGCAGCATATGGGGATTTTCTCCTGCTCTGGACAGTTCTTAAAATGGACAGAGATGTCAGCAGAGAGCACTGTGCTCGTGATGTCAGAGCTCTGTGTTCCAAAAAGAAAATAATTTCCTCTGTAGTATTCAGCAGCTAAAAAGTACTGGAAGGATTAAGATTTTTTAATAGAAGTAATTTACAAATCTGTTTAACTTTCTGGCACCAGTTGATTATTATGGATATGCCATTTTTTGATAAAAAATTAATAAATCAATAAATAAAATAAAAAAACAAAAAAAAAAACTTTTGCAAGGTCAAGTTGATTTTTATTCTTTGGTAAAATAAGAATATGAAAGAGTTATTGCCAAACCTTTTGCATAAAATATAAGGAATGGGATGTTCTGCAAAAAAAAGGAACAGCAAAAAAGGAACAGCTACACGATGTGATATCTAAAAATAAAAATTGCTATAGAATAAAATTTATTTCTAGCTTTTTGACATTAAAGGAGAAATGTGGCGCAAAACTTAACTCCTGTGCCCGGGCTGCAAAATCTTTACGTTTTTTTTAAATTTCTTTCTTTCTTTTTTTAATTCACCTTCCAACGTTCCCCTGTTGCGCCGATATCGGCATCCCATTCCTCCGGCACTGCTCGGCTCCCTTCTTCTTAGGCTCAGAATGTTACACTGCGGTCAGCGTATCACCGGCCCCAGCAATGTCCCCCGTCGGCTGGTGATAGGCCGAGAGCACTGTCATGTAAGGAGCTCTGGTCCCGCCTTCTCCCTGCTGTCCAGGCTCCTTACATGACAGTGCTCTCAGCCTATCACCGGCCGAGGCGGGACATTGCTGTGGCCGGTGATACGCTGACTGCAGTGTAACATTCCGAGCCTAAGAAGCATGGAGCAGAGCAGCGCCGGAGGAAGGCAATGCCGATATCGGTGCAACGGGGGAACGTAGGAAGGTGAGTTAAAGGTTTTTTTTTTCCAGCCCGGGAATAGGAGGAGTTAAAAGTTTTGTGCCGCATTTCTCCTTTAAGTTACGGCCCTTCAGCAGTTTGTCCCCACCTCTTTGCCCAAGAACCCTCTAGGGAATTGTTGGTAGTTATCTGTGTCCAAGTTGGATCCAAGTTGAGGCTCAGTGACAAGACAGAACTGGGGTGAGGGGACCCCCACCTGTGTATATGGAATGTCCATGGTGGAAAAATTCCTTTAATCTCTGAATGTGATAAGCTTGTGATTTGCATCCTCACCATGTACGTGAACCACAAGGAAGGAAATACCTGTATGGTCTGCACAACTCTGTTGGTCAGCTCCAGAGCAGCCATGGCGGTGGACGTGCCGAACGATGCAGCCCCTCTTTGGAAGCCTCGAACGATGCGGCCATCTTTGTAGTATTGTTCTATGGGTAGCCACACCAAATCCCTAAGACCCTGAACTAAAACCAGACAAACAAACAGTGTGAGAAGTTAAAGGGGTACTCCACTGGAAAAAAAAAAAATTAAATCATCTGGTGCCAGAAAGTTAAGCAGATTTGTAAATTACTTCTATTAAAAAATGTGCAACGCCCCTGTGCGGTGTCATCAAGGCAACGTCAGTACTCCGGGGCCGGGCACGAAGCGCGGAGAAGAGGCCCCCCCGGCGAAAATGGACAGCCCGCAACGACTAACCATCTCCACCGGACGGTCTCTGCAGCATAGATGGCCCGGACCAGCTCACCATAACTTCCCGTCGAGGGGAGGTGAGTACAAAACAAAAGGGAGGGGGGGGGGGGGGGTGTGGCCTGCATGATGACTAAGGCCACAGTGGTCTTCAACCTGTGGACCTCCAGAGGTTTCAAAACTACAACACCCAGCACAGCCGATGGCTGTCCGGGCATGCTGGGAGTTGTAGTTTTACAACTTCTGAAGGTCCGCAGGTTGAAGATCACTGATGAAGGGATTGACAGGCAGTGATGATGAAGGGGGGGGGGATGATGACGGGGGTCTGGATGATGACATGGGGGGGATGATGTATTTCCCACCCTAGGCTTATAGTCGAGTCAATAACTTTTCCTGGGTTTTTGGGGTAAAATTAGGAGCCTCGGCTTATATTCGAGTATAAACGGATTAGTCAGAGCACCACTAGTTACTTCTATTTGATGAAATTCGTACTTTCTCTTACTTATTAACGAGTACTGGAAGCAAATTGTAGGTTAGGTACAGAGATGTATCTGGTCACAGCAGAGGAGGCGCAGCGCATGCGCCGCGAAACGTTTTGCATCTTGGTTATTAAAGTCCACTTTTATCCTCCATATCGTGTCTTGGTCAGTCAGCGCGGTGTGAGCCGGTTTTCTGCACTGAAGCCTACTCTTTCCATTTACTTGTCGTCATTCACCGGAGGGAAGTGGACGACCTATTATCTTTTGTGCCTTCATCATTGTTGTGTATGAATCTACACAACCACCCAGGATGAGCAGTCATTCATTCCTTCTCTCACACCGGGTATTATCAGTATTACCCTATGGAGCGCTTGTTCTTTTACTTCTCCTGTATTTTACCTTGGCACAGAGATATACAGGTAACAGCGGGTTGGACAAGAACAATGGAGCTGACAGGTTCCCTTCAAGAACCCTTTAAAACACAGACTGACATAAAAGAGAATGTACAAGTGATAGAACAGTCACCTAGTTGAACCAAAGAATGCATCGGTCCCACTCCTCCCAGAATGCCAGGCAGCTGATTCTTCTTTATATCAGTCAGCCATTCATTGATGGCATAAGAGAACAGCTTGTCCACACCTAAGAGACTGGAGAAGAAAACCCAACATTAAAGGAGTACTCCAGCGCAACATAACTTATCCCCTATCCAGCATACAGCCGCGGCCCCGTCCAGGAGATCCCGGGGAGCTCCAGCGCTTGGACCCCCCACGATCTATAACTTATCCCCTATCCGAAGGATAGGGGATAAGTTATATTGCACTACAGATGTCCTTTAATAGGAAATGAGGGAAATTAACCTATTCTCTATCCACATGACAGGAGATAAGTGTCTGATCACAGGGGGTCTGACCACTGGACCCCCCACCCGGATCTCTTGTACTGGGCCCGCCGATTCACCTGTCCCCGGTTCCCTCCAACCTCCACTATCGGAGACCAGCAGTAGTGACGGGCCCCGCAACAATCACTGGCTAAGACTGGGGTCCGACTCAACTGGTGAATGGCTTAGCGGGCAGTCACTCCTGCTAGTCTCAAAATCTGGGGGCTGGAGTGCTCAGAGGATGGATAAGTTGTGTACAAGAGATTGCAGGGGTCTCAGTGGTCAGACCCCTCAAGATCAGACACTTAGGCTGCTTTCACACTATAAAAATACTCCGTAATGAACGTCCGTCATTAAAATCTTGAAAATCGGCCATTAAACGGCCGTTCGAAAATCCCATTATAGTCTATGGGATTTTTCTAATAGCCTGTTATTTTGTGACGGGTGAATGCACTATTTCTCCCGTTACTATCGTCCATCACAAAATATAGAAAAATCCCATAGACTATAATGGGATTTTCTAACTGGCGTTAGGGATTGTTTAACGGACGATTTTCAAGATTTTTATGACAGACGTTCATTACGGAGGTATTTTTATAGTGTGAAAGCAGCCTTAGCAAGACAATAAGTAGAGTTCCCCAGAATACCCCTTTAATAAATATCAATACTGTGTATCAATGGATTATATGCAGGAAGAGCACATGATGGAGGGGCATAGTAAATATAGTGATCCTATAAGAATTAGGCTTGTCTATTTGGAAATTTCTTAACTTTCTTGCCTTAAAGTATCCCAGTCATTTAAAAAACGTATGGCTTGTCATAAAGATAGTGGGGTCTGGGTGCTTAGACCCCCACACTTGTCACCTATGTAGAACAGGCTTGGAAGAGGCGCTCATCTATGTGTACTGAGATTTTGAATGATCAAAACTTTATAGATAAGGTAAAAAAGTTTTATAAATTACAGTAATTCTTTAACGCAACGAGTCTAGGCTTTAAATGTAACACACCATTTAAATACTTAGTATAAGAATGTCTGTACTAGGTAAATAGCAGAGCGCAGCATCATGTTACCGTCTCATAGCAGCATGCAGAATGTTCATTCAGCAGCTTCTGCATCTGTATATGAAAATGCCCATTGTACCTTTACCTACAGCAGTGATTATTATTTACCCATGCCGGTAGCATAGTCTCTTCAGCTTTAACTCAGAGTTGTTCAGCTGGGCCAGTCCTATCAGTATTCCAGTTAGAGTACCCTAGAAAAAAATACACACAATGAAATCAATGTTGACAAAATATTTAGATATCAGCTAGACCAGGGTTTCCCAACCAGGGTGCCTCCAGCTGTTGCAAAACTACAACACCCAGCATGCCCGGACAGACAAAGGCTGTACGGGCATGCTGGGAGTTGTAATTTTGCAACAGCTGGCGGCACCCTGGTTGGGAAACACTGAGATAGACAGCTGAGGAAGGCAATGTATTTGCCGAAACGTGTCTAGTATACCCTTCAGGGAACAACGTTTCTATTAGAACTTGGAGAGTGTTGGGACATTGTCTTTTCTACATGTACCTACCTCCATGTGCACCACCACACAATGGGATCAATACAGAAAAAATATCTACAGATAGGTAAGGCTCTTTCCATATTGGATATCTGAGGAAGCCAAGGTGTTTGCCAAAACTCGTCTATTATACCCCTAAATGGAATCAATGTTGACAAAATATTTAGATAACAGACCAGTGTTTCCCAACCAGGGTGCCCCCAGCTGTTGCAAAACTATAATTCCCAGCATGCCCGGACAGCCAAAGGCTGTCCGGGGATGCTGTGAGTTGTAGTTTTGCAACAGCTGAAGGCACCTTGGTTGGGAAACACTGAGTTGGAGAGCTGAGGAAGGCAATGTATTTGCAGAAACGTTTCTAGTATACCCTTAAGGGAACAACGTTTCTATTAGAACTTGGTGAGTGTTGGGACATTGTCTTTTCTACATGTACCTACCTCCATGTGCACCACCACACAATGGGATCAATACTGATAAAATATCTACAGATAGGTAAGGCTCTTTTCATATTGGATATCTGAGGAAGCCAAGGAGTGTGCCAAAACTCGTCTATTATACCCCTAAATGTGAAAATTTAGGGGTATAATAGGGGGACGTTGATTTTTGTAACTGTACCTACCTCCACGTGCACTACGGAGTGCTGACATCCTATCTTTCCCTTTGTTCATATTGGTGTCATGGCTTTTATTTATTTAAGACAGATCACGGTTTAAACAGAAGCCAAAAAAGAACCGTCAAGTCACCTTGTGTAGGTCGGTCCATATTCTCTTATATAGGTGCTTTGTAGATTACACATTATTAGAGCAAAGTAAGAAGGTGAAGCCTACCTGGTCCATGGAGACATGTTTTCCATGATAATCCAATCTTATTGGAACCTCAGAGGTAAACCGGAATTCCCTGCATAAGAGAAAGAGAATGGTTAGCAGTATAGATAGATGTAGAGGAGGGTGATACCCATCTGTCAAATAGGTGAATAGAGGCCACACACCGAAAAAACACAGGTTGGTCATCATACGAGGAGACGTCATACATGGCGTCCTCATCGAACTCTGTAAAATTCACATCGCCATTTCTCACAGGCTGATTCTGTCCGAGAAACGAAATAACAGGGATTCTTTCTTGGGGGTTCAGATGCTTTGGCAAAGTGCAAGTGACATCAGAACCTGGTGTTCTCTTCACTGGAAGTAAAAATGGGCAAAACATAAAGGAGCAGATGAGACAAAAAACTCAATGTGTACACAGCATTACCGATCTGTCCTGTCATCCACAGAGAAAAAAAAAATCATGTACAATAATATACCCTATTATAAGAGGAAGTTGTTATTTTTCATGGAATTTTTCCCCCCAAACTAATACAGTAACTACTATAATACTGCCCCCTAAGTACAAAAATATAATTACTATAATATTGCCCCATCTAAAAAATGATAACTGCTATAATAAAGCCTCCTATGTACAAGAATATAACTACTATAATACTGCTCCTATGTACAAGAATATAACTACTATAATACTGCCTCCTATATACAAGAATATAACTACTATAATACTGCCCCTATATACAAGAATATAACTACTATAATACTGCCCCTATATACAAGAATATAACTACTATAATACTGCTCCTATATACAAGAATATAACCACGATAATACTGCTCCTATATAAAAAAATATAACTACTATAATACTGCTCCCTATGTACAAGAATATAACTACTATAATACTGCTCCTATATACAATAATATAACTACTATAATACTGCCTCCTATATACAAGAATATAACTACTATAATACTGCCTCCTATATGCAAGAATATAACTACTATAATACTGCTCCTATATACAAGAATATAACTACTATAATACTGCTCCTATATACAAGAATATAACTACTATAATACTGCTCCTATATACAAGAATATAACTACTATAATACTGCTCCTATATACATGAATATAACTACTATAATACTGCTCCTATATACAAGAATATAACTACTATAATACAGCTCTTATATACAAGAATATAACTACTATAATACTGCCTCCTATATACAAGAATGTAATTACTATAATATGGCCCCTATGTACAAGAATATAACTACTATGATACTGCTCCTATATACAAGAATATAACTACTATAATATTGCTCCTATATAAAAGAATATAACTACTATAATACTGCTCCTATATACAAGAATATAACTACTATAATACTGCTCCTATATACAAGAATATAACTACTATAATAGTGCTCCTATATACAAGAATATAACTACTATAATACTGCTCCTATATACAAGAATATAACTACTATAATACTGCTCCTATATACAAGAATATATAACTACTATAATACTGGTCCTATATACAAGAATATAACTACTATAATACTGCTCCTATATACAAGAATATAACTACTATAATACTGCTCCTATATACAAGAATATAACTACTATAATACTGCTCCTATATACAAGAATATAACTACTATAATACTGTCTCCAATGGATAATAAGTAATACATTACCTATGTACAGATGGCATAGAAACCAACCATTTCTAGGCTCCTCGTTACAACCTGTCAGCAGGAAAACAGGGGTGAAAGCAAACCCATGGCTAGATAGGGCTAGTTATCAGGATTATTTTTTATTTCACTTGTCCTCTCCATTAGCAAGATATAAGCCTTTTTGTTATTATGCAAATGAGAATCAAGTGCCAAGGGGGCGTTTCCCTGCACAGCAATATCCCAGGTAGGTCCAGCCCATATCCTTTTGATCACAGCACCACTACCAACTTGTATCCATCTACCCTGTCTTACTGACCGTGACTAGATACAGAGGGCTGGACTTCCCTGGGCTCTTGCTTCACTGGGGAACACCCACTGGGCACTTCAGTCTCATTTGCATAACAACAAAAAAGGCTTATATCTTGCGAACAGAGAAGCCTATGGAAACAAAACTGGTATGCTCAGAATCCTGATGACTAGCCCTATCTAGCCACGGGCTTGTTTACACCCGTGTTATCCTACCGCCAAGTCTGCTTTCCTACTAAGTAACATAAATATGGACGTCTTATTGTTTTCTCCTGTGATTTACGGCGACGGTAACTTTGATTATACCTTCAGGATCCGGAGTCACCAATATTTCCACTTCTGAAGAAAGACTTGTGAAGAAATCCTTCAAGAAGAACAAGGCATCCTATAAATAAAGGCAAGAAAGACATCGTCACAGCTCCGACCTATTCAGGAACATCATCGAAATCCAGATCTACAGCAATACACATAAAATTCACCAGAAACCTGCAGATTTAGCAGGACAGATGTTGCAAAACTACAACTCCCAGCATGCCCGGACAGCCAACGGCTGTCCGGACATGCTGGTAGCTGTAGTTTTGCAACAGCTGGAGGTTTATAGTTAGGAGACCACTCCAGGTATCCTCATATGATCATATTCGGAAGCATTTGACTTAATGGATAATTGTTTTGGAAGTAAAGAAGGGAAGATCATATTAATAATGCACAGGAAGAAGCCATATCCTGTTTATCCTAAGCAAAAAGGAGGATGGGGGTTTAGTCAGCCGGAAAAGTATTTAGTGAGAGATTTTGTTAATCCTGCATCCAATAATTCAGAAAGCCTGGCGATCCATACCAGCAGAATAGTGAGTGCAGCTCTGGAGTATAATACAGGATATAACTCAGGATCAGCACAGGATAAGTAATGTAATGTATGTACACAGTGACCTCACCAGCAGAATAGTGAGTACAGCTCTGGAGTATAATACAGGATATAACTCAGGATCAGTATAGGATAAGTAATGTAATGTATGTACACAGTGACCCCACCAGCAGAATAGTGAGTACATCTCTGGAGTATAATACGGAATATAACTCAGGATCAGTACAGGATAAGTAATGTAATGTATGTACACAGTGACCTCACCAGCAGAATAGTGAGTACAGCTCTGGAGTATAATACAGGATATAACTCAGGATCAGTACAGGATAAGTAATGTAATGTATGTACACAGTGACCTCACCAGCAGAATAGTGAGTGCAGCTCTGGAGTATAATACAGGATATAACTCAGGATCAGTACAGGATAAGTAATGTAATGTATGTACACAGTGACCTCACCAGTAGAATAGTGAGTACAGCTCTGGAGTATAATACAGGATATAACTCAGGATCAGTACAGGATAAGTAATGTAATGTATGTACACAGTGACCTCACCAGCAGAATAGTGAGTACAGCTCTGGAGTATAATACAGGATATAACTCAGGATCAGTACAGGATAAGTAATGTAATGTATGTACACAGTGACCTCACCAGCAGAATAGTGAGTGCAGCTCTGGAGTATAATACAGGATATAACTCAGGATCAGTACAGGATAAGTAATGTAATGTATGTACACAGTGACCTCACCAGTAGAATAGTGAGTACAGCTCTGGAGTATAATACAGGATATAACTCAGGATCAGTACCGGATAAGTAATGTAATGTATGTACACAGTGACCTCACCAGCAGAATAGTGAGTACAGCTCTGGAGTATAATACAGGATATAACTCAGGATCAGTACAGGATAAGTAATGTAATGTATGTACACAGTGACCTCACCAGCAGAATAGTGAGTACAGCTCTGGAGTATAATACAGGATATAACTCAGGATCAGTACAGGATAAGTAATGTAATGTATGTACACAGTGACCTCACCAGCAGAATAGTGAGTGCAGCTCTGGAGTATAATACAGGATATAACTCAGGATCAGTACAGGATAAGTAATGTAATGTATGTACACAGTGACCTCACCAGTAGAATAGTGAGTACAGCTCTGGAGTATAATACAGGATATAACTCAGGATCAGTACCGGATAAGTAATGTAATGTATGTACACAGTGACCTCACCAGCAGAATAGTGAGTACAGCTCTGGAGTATAATACAGGATATAACTCAGGATCAGTACAGGATAAGTAATGTAATGTATGTACACAGTGACCTCACCAGCAGAATAGTGAGTGCAGCTCTGGAGTATAATACAGGATATAACTCAGGATCAGTACAGGATAAGTAATGTAATGTATGTACACAGTGACCTCACCAGTAGAATAGTGAGTACAGCTCTGGAGTATAATACAGGATATAACTCAGGATCAGTACCGGATAAGTAATGTAATGTATGTACACAGTGACCTCACCAGCAGAATAGTGAGTACAGCTCTGGAGTATAATACAGGATATAACTCAGGATCAGTACAGGATAAGTAATGTAATGTATGTACACAGTGACCTCACCAGCAGAATAGTGAGTACAGCTCTGGAGTATAATACAGGATATAACTCAGGATCAGTATAGGATAAGTAATGTAATGTATGTACACAGTGACCTCACCAGCAGAATAGTGAGTACAGCTCTGGAGTATAATACAGGATATAACTCAGGATCAGTACAGTATAAGTAATGTAATGTATGTACACAGTGACCTCACCAGCAGAATAGTGAGTACAGCTCTGGAGTATAATACAGGATATAACTCAGGATCAGTACAGGATAAGTAATGTATGTACACAGTGACCTCACCAGCAGAATAGTGAGTACAGCTCTGGAGTATAATACAGGATATAACTCAGGATCAGTACAGGATAAGTAATGTAATGTATGTACACAGTGACCTCACCAGCAGAATAGTGAGTGCAGTTCTTGAGTATAATATTATATATCTATATTTATTTATATATTTAGTTTTAGGAAAGTGATGTTTGTATGTGCTGTTTGCTGATTTTATTTGTCATTCCTAGTTAAGATAAATACTGTATAGTTACTTAGGCTTATTTTCAGAAGGCCACTTAGCTCTCCTGATATGCCTGTTATACTAAATACTTGTGCCCTATCAATATTTTATTATAACCCTGTATTGCGCACACACACCAGAAAAGACATGTCAGGAGAGTGGACGGAATCTCTATCCTTTCCTCGGTTTGGCCCTTACAAACCACCTCTCTGTCTTACCTGGTCAATGTTGAGGCGAATCGGCATGAGCGTTACCCGCAGACAGCATTCTTGTGGGGAATGGGAAGACTCAGGTCGCACGTGTAAGGCTTTGACTGTAAGCTGGGGGGGGGGGGGGGGGGAACAATAGACAAAAGAAGACAAAATATTTGCATTAGTAGAATGTTTTCTCAGCTTAAACATTAGAAGTCATGAATTGTGGACACAAGGCCCTGTTGTTTCCCTGTGATGTCCGGCCAACAGCTTCTCCAAGCAAGACTATGAAACTCTGTTATATAAAAGAAACGACGCAACGACTTCCGACCATAGGCCTTGTGTGATACTGCAGATCAGTCCCATCCGTATGAATAGGGCGGAGATACAATACCAACACAGGCCCTGGATGGTTTAGGAAAAAGCACAGAGCCTTTTTATATCATCTTAAAGGGGTAGTCCAGTGGTGAACAACTTATCCCCTATCCTAAGGATAGGGGATAAGTTTGAGATTGCGGGGGGTCCGACCGCTGGGGCCCCCTGCGATCTCTCTGTACGGGGGCCAGGCTCTCCGGCCAGACAGCGGGTGTCGACCTCCGCACGAAGCGGCGGCCAACACGCCCCCCTGAATACATCTCAATGGCAGAGCCGGAGATTGCCGAAGGCAGCGCTTCGGCTCTGCCATAGAGTTGTATTGAAGGGGAGTGTCGGCCGCCGCTTCGTGCGGAGGTCGACACGCCCCCTTCCCGCAGGCTTTCGGGGCTCTGTACAGGAGATCGCAGGGGGCCCGCAGCGGTCGGACCCCCCGCGATCTCAAACTTATCCCCTATCCTTAGGATAGGGGATAAGTTGTTCACCACTGGACTACCCCTTTAAACTTCACCTTTGACCACTTCCAGTACATGGATGCACAATTACAACCTGATTTCGATGCCAATTAGCTCTCTGACAGAGAGGTGGCACTAAGAGCTAATTTGCATACCTTTTGCCCAAAGAGCATTGTCTGTAGGGAAGCCTTCACCGGGGGATCTCTACAAGGAGAAACAGCCCCTATTAAGCCTTATTTGAGGTCGTCTTACTATGATTGACAGCTGGATCCCTGCTGTGACGAGTGCCATGAGAAGATGCTGTGATCCCGGTCATTTAACCTTAACCCTAACTGCAAACTCTGTATAGTCTACATTTTTTCTTCTCTCATTAGAGCAGTGTTTCCCAACCAGTGTTCTTCTGGAGCAGGAGAGGTTTGCTATGGGGACTTGCTTCTACTCTGGACAGTTCCTGACATGGACAGAGGTGGCAGCAGAAAGCACTGTGGTCAGACTGGAAAGAACTACACAACTTCCTCTGGAGCATACAGCAGGATTATTTAACAAAAGTAATTTACAAATCTATATCACTTTCTGGAGCCAGTTAATGTGAAAAACTGTTTTCCACCGGAGTACCGATTTAAACCGGGCCAGAAAGTTACACATATTCGTAAATTACTTCTAAATAAAAATATTAATCCTTCCAGTACTTATCAGCTGCTGTATGCTCCACAGGAAGTTGTGTAGTTCTTTTCAGTCTGTACAGTTCCTGACACGGAAAGAGGTGTCAGCAGAGAGAACTGTGGTCAGACTGAAAAAGAACTATACAACTTCCTCTGTAGTATACAGCAGCTGATAAGTACTGGAAGGATTAAGATTTTTTTAATAGAAGTAATTTACAAATCTGTATAACTTTCTGGAGCCAGTTCATATGAAAAAATTTTTTTCCCACTGGAGTACCCCTTTAAGGGCCCATTCACACAGTAGATATTCCGTGCTAATTAGTCGGCACCATGTTTATGCTTTCAGTGGAGTCCAGAATTTGATTTCCATGGTGAAAATTCTGAAGTAATCGCAGTGCAGCAGAATCCCATTAAAAACAATGGGGCGGGGGGGCTGCTGCACTAGAAATATTCCATGTGAATGTGCCCTAACAGAATGAGGCGATAATACAAAGTATTGCAATATTATAATGTGTATATATATATATATATATATATATATATATATATATATATATGTGTGTATATATGTATGTGTGTGTGTGTGTGTGTGTGTGTGTGTGTGTGTGTGTGTGTATCTCTCGCTATATATATATATATATATATATATATATATATATATATATATATACACACACACACATACACACACACATGTATATATATATGTATATATAAAATTAAGAAACTGCAGTAGTCCATTAGTAAGTATAAAGAAAACAAGTGTCCCTACACAGTGTAACCCTTTCAGCACTGACCTATCCCTACTGATAAAGGAGAATTGTAATTTCCAGTTATCAAATTTTTTATAGTTAACCAAGAGGAGTAACAGAGGGATGCAAAAGCATCATAGGCCTGAAATACATCTTTAAATCATCTTCTCTATCTCTTAATACTGATCTATTCTACACCCACACAACAAACTATATCATCCTGAAGCGGATATGCTGTAATAGTCAGATAACTGACCTGATATAAGGCAGACCCTCATGTCACAGCTGCATTTCATCTGGAGATAAACCAGGAAATCGCCTCCACACATCTAAAGGTTGTGGTCGAAGATTTACATTATTTTATAGGAATATAATTTATGATGTAAATATTACCACTTCCCCTACAATGTATCCCCCGGGTCATCTGCTCCAGCTGCTACATGCAGGGTGAATATTATCTGTCCGCGGGCGACCGGTTCTGGGTCACACTACCGGCAAACAGCTGATTTTGGCCGAGGGAAGCTGCAGCCAGCCAGGTATTACCATAGGGGAAATGTAACATAACACATAACATACATAACACAGTACATAACAGTGAATCAGATAAATGGTCAGCTATGTAATGAAAGAACGGCTCGTGTCCGATATTGTCGCATTCTGTAATGGCTCAGAGCAGTGTTTCCCAACCAGGGTGCCTACAGCTGTTGCAAAACTACAACTCTCAGCATGCCCGGACAGCCTACGGCTGTCCAGGCATGCTGGGAATTGTAGTTTTGCAACAGCTGTAGGCACCCTGGTTGGGAAACACTGGCTCAGAGGAAAGTCCCCAGTCCCCCACACTACATCCATATGTACACTGCTAAAACCCCACACACTGATTTTCCTTAGCAAATGAGAATATCTAATTTTTCATCACTTATAAAATAATAGGCTATACTTTGAGTATACACTGTTCAAAAAAAGGGAACACTAAGATAACACATCCTAGATCTGAATGAATGAACTAATCGTATGAAATACTTTCGTCTTTACATAGTTGAATGCGCTGACAACAAAATCACACAAAAATTATCAATGGAAATCAAATTTATCAACCCATGGAGGTCTGGATATGGAGTCACACTCAAAATCACAGTGGAAAACCCCACTACAGGCTGATCCAACTTTATGTAATGTCCTTAAAGGAGTAGTCCAGTGGTGACTCAGTGGTTTACAACTTATCCCCTATCTTAAGGATAGGGGATAAGTTGCAGATCGCGGGGGGTCCGACCCCTGGGGCCCCCCGCGATCTCCTGTACGGAGCCCCGACAGCCCGCGGGAAGGGGGCGTGTCGACCTCCGCACGAAGCGGCGGCCGACACGCCCCCTCAATACAACTCTATGGCAGAGCCGAAGCGCTGCCTTCGGCAATCTCCGGCTCTGCCATAGAGATGTATTGAGGGGGCGTGTCGGCCGCCGCCTCGTGCGGGGGTCGACACCCGCTATCTCGGCGGAGAGCCGGGGCCCCGTACAGAGAGATCGCGGGGGGCCCCAGCGGTCGGACCCCCCGCGATCTCAAACTTATCCCCTATCCTTAGGATAGGGGATAAGTTTTTCACCACTGGACTACCCCTTTAAAACAAGTCACAATGAGGCTCAGTAGTGTGTGTGGCCTCCACGTGCCCGTATGACCTCCCTACAATGCCTGGGCATCATCCTGATGAGGTGGAGGATGGTCTCCTGGGGGATGTCCTCCCAGACCTGGACTAAAGCATCCGCCAACTCCTGGACAGTCTGTGGTGCAATGTGGCGTTGGTGGATGGAGCGAGACATGATGTCCCAGATGTGCTCAATCGGATTCAGGTCTGGGGAACAGGCGGCCAGTCCATAGCATCAATGCCTTCCTCTTGCAGGAACTGCTGACACACTCCAGCCACTTGAGGTCTAGCATTGTCTTGCAGTAGGAGAAACCCAGGGCCAACCGCACCAGCATATGGTGTCACAAGGGGTCTGAGGTTCTCGTCTCGGTACCTAATGGTAGTCAGGCTACCTCTGGCAAGCACATGGAGGGCTGTGTGGCCCCCCAAAGAAATGCCACCCCACACCATTACTGATACACCGCCAAACCGGTCATGCTGGAGGATGTTGCAGGCAGCAGAACGTTCTCCACGTAGTCTCCAGACTCTGTCACGTCTGTCACATGTGCTCAGTGTGAACCTGCTGTCATCTGTGAAGAGCACAAGGAGTCAGTGGCAAATTTGCCAATCTTGGTGTTCTCCGGCAAATGCCAAACATCCTGCACGGTGTTGGGCTGTAAGCACAACCCCTACCTGTGGATGACGGGCCCTCATACTACCCTTATGGAATATGTTTCTGACCATTTGAGTAGACATATGCACATTTGTGGCCTGCTGAAGGTCATTTTGCAGGGCTCTGGCAGTGCTCCTCCTCGCCGAAAGGCGGAGATAGCAGTCCTGCTGCTGGGTTGTTGCCTTCCTACGGCCTCCTCCACATCTCCTGATGTACTGGCCTGTCTCCTGGTAGCGCCTCCATGCTTTGGACACTACGCTGACAGACACAGCAAACCTTCTTGCCACAGCTTGAATTGATGTGCCATCCTGGATGAGCCACTTGTGTGGGTTGTATACTCCGTCTCATGCTACCACTAGATTGAAAGCAAGGCCAGCATTCAAAAGTTACCAAAACATCAGCCAGGAAGCATAGGAACTGAGAAGTGGTCTGTGGTCACCACCTGCAGAATCCCTCCTTTATTGGGGGTGTCTTGCTAATTGCCTATAATTTACACCTGTTGTCTGTTCCATTTGCACAACATCATGTGAAATTGATTGTCAATCAGTGTTGCTTCCTGAGTGGACAGTGGGATTTCACAGAAGTGTCATTGACTTGGAGTTACATTGTGTTGTTTACGTGTTCCCTTTATTTTTTTGAGCAGTGTATATATCTGACCAAACCATATGTATCCATTCTGCGGCAGGAGTAGATGAAGAATAATGGGGGAGATTCATCAAAATGCGTGCAGACGAAAAGGTGACCAGTTGCCCATAGCAACCAATCAGATCGCTTTTTATTTTCCAGAGGACCCTTTATAAATAAATAAAAAAAGCAATCTGATTGGTTGCTATGGGCAACTCAGTTTAGTCCCAAAGCAGAAGGGGATCGACCAAGAAAGGAACAGTTCGAACAAAAACCCAGAAAAGAATGGAACAACCACAAAAAACACCCCCCACACCACAGAGATGGAAACTGGCTGGTCACCAACAAACCAATGGGCGGGTGCTGTGTCCCCCAATAGAAGCTCAGAGAAAGAGATTTTACAGTAAGTCTATAAATCTACTTTTCTCGAGCGCTTCATTGGGGGACACAGGACCATGGGACATCTTAAAGCAGTCCCTGGGGAGGGAAGACCAACATCCAAGCCAGAAAAGAACCCAGGAGGATGGCTGAACTGCTGCCTGCAAGACCCTGTGGCCCAGGCCTGCGTCGGAGGACGCGAAGGTGTGAACACGGCAAAAAACTTGGCAAAAGTATGCAGAGACGGCCTTGCAAGCCTGCAGAGCCGAATCCCCGTGGCTGACCGCCCAGGAGGCCCCCACCGCGTGGCCTCCTGGGCGGTCAGCCACGGGGATTCGGCTCTGCAGGCTTGCAAGGCCGTCTCTGCATACTTTTGCCAAGTTTTTTGCCGTGTTCACACCTTCGCATCCTCCGACACAGGCCTCGAAAGGGGGGCACCTGACCCTTACAATGATACGCCTCTGAAATGGAAGCCCCTTGCGCCGCCGTCCGGGAAGCACAAACAGCGAGTCACACCGCCGGAAGGAGGAAGTGACCGAGAAATAGGTCCGAACCGCTCGAACCAAGTCCAGCTTGTGAAGCTGGCACTCCCACGGATAAGAAGGGGACATGCAGAAAGAAGGCAACACAATCTCCTCGTTCAAGTGAAAGGAAGTCACGACCTTGAGTTGAAAAGAGGGTACCAACACACAGCGAATGGACACAAATCCGACACACAGGGAATAGACGTGACTGAGACAAGGAAGGCCACCTTCCAGGAAAGGAAGCAAAGGGAAATAAAAATAGAGGTGGGAGAGAGAACGAGCCTCACACCAGAGGAAAAAGGCCCTGGTGGACGAGGGCTTCTGGGCATGGAGCATGGTCCAGATCACACGGATAGAGAATCCCCGAGCCCTCAAAACCGCGGTTTCAGCCACCACGCCTTCAAACGCAGAGGAAGTAAATTAGAGTGTCAGAGGGGTCCTTGGGAGAGGAGGTTGGGACGATCCAGAAGACAGAAGGGAATGTCTGCCACAAGACTGACCTCGTCCGTGTACCACACGCGATGAGGAAAATCCGGGGCTACCAAAATTGCTGAGATGCCCTCCGCCTTGAGCTTCTGGATGACCCTGGGAAGAAGTGGAAGCAGAAGAAATCGGTAGGGGAGAGCGTAGGGGGATCCCGCGACCTGGAGACGAAGCAAGGGACTTTCCTGTTACGGCGTGACGCAAAGAGATCCACATCTGGAGTTCCTCAGTGGTGACAGATTTGAGCAAAGACCTCCGTGTGAAGGGACCACTCGCCCAGGTCGGTGGTGGAGCAACTCAGAAAGTCCGTTTCCCAATTGTTGATCCCGAGAATGTGCACCGGTCGATATGACTGGAACGTTACGTTCCGCCCAGGAGAGGCTCCTCGACCACTTCTTCATGGCCGTCGAGCTGCTGGTGCCGCCCTGGCGATTGATGTATGCCATGGCGGTGGCGTTGTCCGTCTGCACCCGTACTGGAAGGCCCCAAAGCAGGCGACTACAGTGAAGAAGGCACAGGAAGATCGCACGAAGCTCCAGGACACTGATGGGGAGACCAGACTCCGACAGGGTCCAATGGCCCTGGACCGTTTTTGTACCGGAAGACACCTCCCCAGCCGAGGAGACTTGCGTCCGTGGTCAGGACATGCCAATGTAGAGGCAGGAAGGAGCGACCCTCCCGGTGTAGACCGAAGCCACCAAAGGAGGGAGTGGCGAACTCTGAGCGGAAGCCGGATCCCGTGGTGGAGAGACCAGGGGGATTTGAGAGAGGATGGCCCACTGAAGAGGATGGTACTGAAATTGGGCAAAGGGGACTGCCTGCATGGAAGCTACCATCTTGCCCAGAAAAGACCTGCAGGCATGTACAGGAATCAAACCCGGCCGCCGAAGCAAGCAAATCCCCGACAACAGGGACAACAGCTTCCAGAGCTTGTCCTCCGGAAGAGTGAGGTGAGCCGCCACCGTGTCGAAGCGGATCTCGAGAAAGGTCAGCGATTGGGACGGAGACAGGTTGGATTTCGCACGATTGATGATCCGACCGAAACTGGAGAGGGTCTGCAGAGTGATGTTGAGACTGACCCGATTCTGCTCCAGGGAGGGTGCCTTGATGAGTAGGTCGTCCAGATGGGGGAGAACTGATACACCACAAGAGTGGAGGAGAGCCACCACTGTGCGGAGAGACAGAGAGCGGACACTGGGTGATCGGTTGCAGTGGCACCTGGAGGATGTGGAGAGAGCAAGAGCGGCGGAGAGAGGACCCCACGCAGCCTGACTCAGGGGAGGAAGCGGAGGAAAAGTGACCCAGACGGCCACGGGAGTGCCGTAGGGAATGGCAGATGAGGGTGTAATGTAAGGAGCACTGCCCCAAAGCGGAGACCACCTCCTGGGACACCCTGGCCACTCAGAGCAGGATCAGACCATCCTGCATGGTAGCCAGGGGAGGATTGGGCTGCAGGGACGCACAGGGTGGACTGGTAGGTTCAAGGGATCCGACTGGCATTTTGGTTCTAACAAGAATAATAAGTGACCAGTGCAGGAACCACTTGCCGGGGAGGGGGGTTGGGTCAGGTCTCGGGTCGGACATGAAAAAAAGGCACTAGTAAGTCAGGCAGCAAGACAGACAAGGAGTGAACTCACCCAGGTTCCTGTGTCCGGAGCTAAGAAGGTCCTGAAGGTACAGCTGGAGCAGATAGCAGCAGGATGACCGTCCGAGATGCTGAGAGAAGCGGCAGGTCAGGACTGACTGTGGATACAGCCAGGTCCACGCTGAGCCAGGAGCAGGGAATGAGGTGCCAGTTGACTCCTGCAGCACGTGCTGTAGTCCCGTAGGGTGAAGAAGAGGGGGGGGGGGGGGGGGGAGAAACGCAGCCCCCTGCAGTGCATGCTCCCACAGGATAGGGTAAGATCTGCTCCCGAAGTGTGCCCTGAGAGGCGGGGAGCAGGAGAGAAGGAGCCCTCATAGGCCAAAGCGCGTGACACTGTGCTGAAAAGGGGGCGGATCTATGACTAGGCCCGAACCGCGGGCTCAATTAGCGTCACAACGCACGGCCCGAAACAAAATGGAGTGTGCAAGTAGCGGGGCCTGCAGCGCAGTGCGCATGTAGGCAGTGTGCACATATACGAAACCCGTTCACACTGAGCAATTTCAGCAGCGGACGATTCCAGAAGGTGAAGTGAACCCAGAAGGTGGGAATGGAGGAGAAGCAGCATATACCCATGGTCCTATGTCCCCCAATGAAGCGCTCGAGACAATGTTGCAATATGTAAAATAGAAGAATAAAATATATATATGATAAAATATGTGTAATAAAGTGAAATAAAATAGAAATTACCTGCAGTCCACAAGGCCCTTGTGTGCCGCTCCGGTCAGTTATTACGGAGGTGGCAGTAGGTATAGTTAACTTCCAAGAATTGTTTCCCGAGTTACGATCTACTGTAACCTGATATTTAATTATCAAATCGAATATTTTATCCTGTGGGGGGGTTCACTTAGTACTCCACCCCCCTCAATGCAAGCCTATGGGAGGGGGCGTGACAGCTGCCACACCCCCTCCTATAGGCTTGCATTGAGGGGGTGGAGCGTGATGTCACACGGGGGCGGGGCCGTGACGTCTCGATACTTCGGCCCCGTCATCGTGATTCATCAGACCCGGAGCGATGTTCTCACCGGAGGCTGATGAAAGCGGGGTGCAGCATGAAAGATTGCGGGGGTCCTTTGGATTGGGGATAAGATGTCTTAGGGCCGGAGTACTCCATTAATGGAACTGAGCTGCAATACCAACACAACCTGAGGACAAGGGTGGCGCTGTTTCTAGAAGAAACAGATATGTTTTCCTTATCCTGGATAAAAGCCATGTTTTAATAATATGTTATATAATATTGTATGTCTTTGATTCAGGAATCCTACCTTTGATACTGTGATGGACTTACCATGTTTGAATGGGCTTTTCTTGGCATCTCCTTACTGCTGTACAGATGAAGGAACTTGTTCATCTGAGATGAGGCCAGACGATCTCTAATCTCCAGGTCCTGGACAATGAACACCTGACGTGATACCGGCTGTTCTGTCAAAGTCACCTCTGCCATCTCATCGGCCTGTGGGTAAACTTCATGCTGGAACTTAACCTGTGCACATAGAAAGGATTATTGCTAAAAAGGTAAAAAGAAAAAAGAAAGACACCCAAAACCTGTACAGTAGTACTTCAGAGAAGAACACTCCAGCTGTTGCAACAATACAACTCCCAGCATGCTGAAGACTGCCGTCTCAGAGTATCTACAGCAGTGTTTTCCCAACCTTTGTGCCCCCAGCTGTTGCAAAACTACAACTCCCAGCATGCCTGGACAGCCAAAGGCTGTCCAGGCATGCTGGGAGTTGTAGTTATGCAACAGCTGGAGGCACACTCGTTGGGAAACACTGATCTACAGGGAGAACATACAAACTCCATGCAGATGAAGCCCATGCAATCTATGTTATTCAGTTTTACCGGACTGCTGAACAATAAAATTTGCTGTTCAGAAATATATGAACGATGGCAGACTGTCTCCAATGTGAGTTGTAACGACACATACACTGGTGACTATATGGATATGTGCATTGTGATAAGATTAACATTTTATTTAATACACTGCTTTACCTTGGTCAGCTGGATCTCCATCAATAAATCTTGATTTCTTCCCCGACCACCACGGACTACGCTGCTGGATCTTCTTGTTGGTGTACAGGATGGTGAGCTGTGAGGGCTCCTGCGTACAGAACAATCACAGACAATCAACACATACAGTCTAGACCATTGTTTCTCAACCAGTGTGCCTCCAGCTCTTGCAAAACTTTTGGCACAGAGAAAATTTGATGCAATGCTTACTTAAAAGTAGTCTGGAAACCAATTAGAATGCTTATACAATGTGCTACGCCCTACAGAAGGATATATCTTGTGTGTAGGTTATACAATAAATAAGAGAACCATTTTGACTCAATGCTGTGTCAATGTGTTTTTCTCCGTGCACGTATTATCTAATTTGGCTCAGGACATCAACCTAGAGCGGTCACTTGTAACGCATCCAAAACACCAGCAGTCTGAGTGACCCCCGATGTCTTCAAGTTTCGGTACTCTCGAGTGCGGCCTGACGAAGCGCCAAGCGGCGTGATACGGTCTGTGGCCAGCGTCTGAACTCCCCCAGTACCAACTGCCGCCTCCCCGCTCCCGTCCGAGGAGGACCTTTGGAACATTACCGAAACTTGAAGACATGGGGTGAGTGATATTGTTCATTTTCTTTACGAGTATATATTTACTTAATAACTGTATATTCAATACGTACATGTAGTGTTTAGCAGGAGAACTACAAGAAGCAGCATTTCCAAAGTCTTTCCCCCCATATAGATGCCATACAAGGGAGACCTCTTTAACCACGTATCGGACAACAGGGACAGGGAAGTGAAGGGGGGCTTTACTGGTGTCAGATTTTTTCCCGGGAGAGCTGAAATAGTTTTCCTTTATCACTATGGCATCGTCCACAAGCTTCTTCACCGAGGGCTCCTCATCTTTATCCTGAAAAACATACAAGAGGAAACAATAGTAAATCCCTACTGACTGTGTTCAGGTCCATTCAGGTTCTCGGGAGGAAAGTAAAGTGAAGTCAGTGGTTACGGCGGCTGTCGTCCAGCTGAAAAGCACATCTGGAAGGAGTTGCACCAGCTGCTGTTGGCCAATCGCTGGTGAGGATTGCCTGATGACAGGAGCATTGTCTGTCAGCTGATAGGTGTCCTTTTCAGATGGATGACAGGTGCAACATACAGTCCTCAAACTGTGGTTCTAGAGGCTATATAGCAGGAGCCATTCACTCCCACTGTATTAACCCCTTCCTTAAAGTATTATCAAATTGAATGGAGAAAAATAAAGCCCAGGAGTAATACACCCCCCTATTCTAACACTATCTATGCAAAAACAGCCACTCTCTGGCTGGTGTCTTCACTTTTTGTGGATGGGCATCAGTGTAATCATGTGATCAGGAAGCAGTTTTATTTTTCCCAGGATTCTTTGAAGTCTGGCCTTTGGTAACTCCCTAGTTATCAGAGCTTAGTTCTCCTGTCTTCCTCCACTGACCTGCATAGAAAGCAGTCCCTCGCACACCGCTCCAGAAATCTCACCAATACATAGGGCACCATGGCTAACACAATTGCAGAAAATTTAAGCCCCCTCTGGCCTGCCTAGGATCGTGCCAAAAATGCCCAAACCCTGGCCAAACTCCACCCCCCTGATGTTGGCCCCACCCTTTTTTCCTGGGACTTAGTGCTAAGGATCATATCTTCCCTGAATTTTATGCTCCACTGTCCCAACCAATTCATCCCTCTTACTTATTATTTGTGCACTATATACATCATTTACACACATTTATCAGCTTGTATATGTAAAAAACGAAAAATAGTACTGCACCCAAATCCATCCTCTCTAAGGGTGGGTTCACACTACGTTTTCTCCCATACGGGAGCGCATACGGCAGGGGGGAGCTAAAACCTCGCGCTCCCGTATGCCTTCGTATGCGCTCCCGTATTTAATTCATTTCAATGAGCTGACCGCAGAGAGACGTTCGGTCCGGTCGGCTCATTTTTGCCCCGTATGCGCTTTTACGACCGGACCTCAAACCGTGGTCGACCACAGTTTCAGGTCCGGGGGGAAAGCGCATACGGCGCAAAAATGAGCCGACCGGACCGAACGTTTCACTCCGGCCGGCTCATTGAAATTAATGACATACGGGAGCGCATACGAAGGCATACAGGAGCGCAAGGTTTTAGCTCCCCCCTGCCGTATGCGCTCCCGTATGGGAGAAAACGTAGTGTGAACCCAGCCTAACAGAGAGATATTTCTATGAATTTCTGTCTAGTGCAAAGGATGTTTGAAAGGTTTCGGAAGGCACATACATATAATAAATACATATATTATTTTAATATATATATTTAATATTAGTGTAGAAATGTTTTGAACATCCTTCGTCTTATTCCCCCTCTATCTCTTTATATATACATTCTTACAGGTGTAGATAGATAGAGATAATTAAATATACAAATGTCCACAATAGAAATGCTCCTGGTGAAAAGGTTAACGCAAAATAATTTGAATAAAGCGCTATAAATGAATTTATTTATTTTCAAACATATTGCTGAAATACACACAATATTTTTTATAGGATAACCCTCTTTAAAGGGGTACTTCGGTAGAAAATTTTTTTTTTAAATCAACTGGTGCCAGAAAGTAAAACAGATTTGTAAATTACTTCTATTAAAAAATCTTAATCCTTCCAGTACTTATTAGGTGCTTAATACTACAGAGGAAATAATTTTCTTTTTGGAACACAGTGCTCTCTGTTGGCATCATGACCACAGTGCTCTCTGCTGACATCTTTGTCCATTTTAAGAACTGTCCAGAGTAGGAGAAAATCCCCATAGAAAACATATGCTGCTCTGGACAGTTCCTAAAATGGAAAGCAGAGATGTCAGCAGAGAGCGCTGTGCTCGTGATGTAGGCAGAGAGCACTGTGTTCCAAAAAGAAAATAATTTCCTCTGTAGTATTCAACAGCTAATAAGTAATGGAAGGATTAAGATTTTTTTTTAATAGAAGTAATTTACAAATCAGTTTAACTTTCTGGCACCAGTTGACTTAACAAAAAAAAAAAAAAAAAGTTTTCCACCGGAGTACCCCTTTAAAGGGTTAACCCGAATAGGCAGCTAACAGATGCTCTTGTTTATGTAGCTCTCTCTGATCAGACAGGACTTTTTATTAGATGTCATGCAGCAGCGGGACACTGTAGTATTTGGCCGCATTACCTGTGTCACAGCCAAAGTTGCTGTGCAGCCCTCGCTGTAGGGGGATAATCTCAAACGTGGTACAAAACAAATTTTTAACAGCAGCGATGCTTACCAAGACCTGAACTACTTTCTCATAGGAAATCCTTCCACTTGTAGCAGGATCTGGATCTTTATGCCCAGTACTGATAAACTTTTCAATGTGAGTTTTTTTTTGCTGCCGGTTGGACATTTGAGAGATTTCTAAGATGTTGTATCCCATAAAACATGCAACACCAAAACTAGAAAAATAGTGCACCAAACACATAACAAAAAATATATAGCTTGAACATGTAAAGACTACATAAAGTGCATAATATTAAAGTACAACAGAGACCTGTGCATAATAAATAAAGTAAGGCCCCTTTCACACTACAGGTATCATCCTGCTTTTTTACTGCCGTTATTTTACAATAACGGATGAAAAAAAAAAACAGATGCAATAACGATGACCATGAATAACTGATCAATAACGGATGACCATCATCTGTTGTTTTTAATGATTTTTTGTTCATCCGTTATTACCAGTTACATCATTTTTTTTTTAAATCAGGTTTTTAACCCTTGTAAAGCTGTACTGAGCATGTGCAGTACAAAAAAACGGATGTTAAAAAACCTGACAATAACTGATGATAACGGATGTTTTTTTTTGAACATCCGGTTCCCATAGACTTCAATGTTAAATTTTAACGTCCGGTTTTTCACAATTTTTTTTGCCGGACTAAAAATTTGTGCATGCACAGTCTTTTGTGCCGGCAAAAATAACGGACATTGGTAAAAACGGACATACCTGATGCAAAAGGATGTTCAAAAAATCCCATTGACATGAATGGGATTTTTTGCCGGCCGTTTTCAGGACTTTTTGCCCGGAGTAATAACGGAGGTTTTTTTTACAGGATGATACCTGGAGCGGAAAGGGACCTAAATTATCCAGGGTGCCAGACCACACCTACTCAACCCCAGCGATCATTTCGCTAAAAGAATGCTTCCTCAGGGGGGCGTGGACACACCCCCCTGAGGAAGCATTCTTTTAGCGAAACGATCGTTGGGGTTGGGTAGGTATGGTCTGGCACCCTGTATAGTTTACTTTATTTATTATGCACAGGTCTCTGTTGTACTGTACTATTATGCACTTTATGTAGGCTTCTTGTTAACCTTTGCCTGTTATGTTGAATATAGTATTCTGCGTCCATTACAAATGGGTCTCGTTTTCATATCTACCTTTTGCATGTGTTCTGGAGCTTTTTCATTATGTCCATTGTTGTCTTTCTTTGTTTTTAACATTTAAGTATATTCAATGAATATATTTTGTGTAGGTTATGTGTTTGGTGCACTAGTAATTAATATACTGCATATATTATGGACACCTAAAGGCTGTTGTAGGGTGTTTTTATTTTGATTATCGGTGACGAGTATCCCATAAAGGATACAAACAATGACCTTGCATCCAGTAAAAGAAGGCTAACTATAGTGTACATGCATTTTACAAAGTGTAAAGGAAAACTTACTGTAACAGGGGTCTTGGGGGCGTATAGAATGCAGAAGTCATCGCTTTCGAGCGGAGCATCGAGAATTGCGTCACTTATAAGATGTTGTGTAGCTGTTGCGAATGTGGGACTGGATTCTTCAGAGAGCATTCCACTTTCATCGGGAAACAAAAAGAGGTCTGAGCAGGGAGCCTTGTGCAAGTCGGATTTGCTTTCAGATACACCTAAGATAGAGAGAAGCTGGATTAAAGGGAATCCATCACCTACATGCAGCCATAAAAAACATGATCAAGTCATAGTCTCTAGTTCCCTGTTAATGTGTTACAACGTACAATGCCAGTATTTCCCAACCAACCAGAGTGCTTCCAGCTTTTGCAAAACTACAACTCCCAGCATGCCCGGACAGCCAACGGCTGTCCGGGCATGCAGGGAGTTGTAGTTTTGCAACAGCTGGAGGCACCCTGGTTGGGAAACACTGACCTATGTAAAAAGCAAACACCTGAGTGTAAGAGTCAATCCCAGTGTTAAGTGCCACGTGTCATAAATACACATGAATATATACAGGAGATTGTAGAAAAGAGAAGAAGACAGACAGAGATGGCGCTCCGATTCTGCCGTTTACCTTTTTAACAGGGTAGATGTGTGTCAAAGAAAAGTAAAAAAATAAATAAAAAATAAAAAAAATAAAAGACGCTCACCTTTGCCAGTTGTGCTAATTGCAGACACAACACTGGGAATCGCTTTGTGTGGGTTGCGGCAGGGTCTGGGAGCCACAGATCGTCGGTACTGCTGGCAGTGGTCAGGATAGAAGCTGGAGACAGGATGTGGGCGTCCCTGGCGGGGGATGGTCCCAAGTCCGACTTGTGGTTTCGGCGCTTCACCGGGACAGTATGCTGTGATAACCTTTTATTCACCGAAGTGTAGATTATACATAGATAGCTGGGTGCTCAGGACAACGCGTTTCGAGAGGGGATTCCTCTCTTCGTCAGGTCCGCTATCTTATTATGAAGTGTAGGTATTTATACAGTGGAGGGGACTTCAAAATTTTCATATTTTGGCAGGTTTGTGAGGTCACTGGGGGCTGGTGTATGATGTCAGCCTCAGTGACCTCGAGGAGGGGTTTGCGGTATCTTTTTTAATGTTTTATGTTGTACCTGTAACATTAACAAATTCTGCCCATAGAAATCAATGGGCCATTATGGTCTAGGGCTAAGTTCGTTGATCAGCACTGTAAGCTAAGCAACTGAGTGCTCGGCCGGGCTTTGGATGGGAGATAGAGAGTGTACAGTAATTGAAGGCATCTCAGGTAACATACATTCTAATGTGACCACAAACTTAATCAATTTAACCACAAACTACATTAATAACTTCCTCAAGCAATTATCCACTTAATGACCTTTTCTGTCATCAACAGTTATAGTTATACCTGAGATGCCTTCAATTACTGTACACTCTCCGTCTCCCATTCAAAGCCCGGCCGCGTACTCAGTTGCTTAGCTTACAGTACTGATCAATGAACTTAGCCATGGAGCATAATGGCCCATTGATTTCTATGGGCAGAATTTGGTAATGTTATAGGTACAACACAAAAGAAAATACAGCAAACCCCTCCTCGATGTCACAGAGGCTGAGGTCATACACCAGCCCCCAGTGATGTCACAAACCCGCCACAATTAGAAAATGTTGAAGTCCCCTCCACTGTAAAAATTCCTACACTTCATAATAAGATAGTGGACCTGACAGAGAGAGGAATCCTCTCTCGAAACACGTTGTCCTGAGCACCCAGCTATGTGTGTAACTGCTATTATCTATGTATAATCTATGCTTTGGTGAATAAAAGGTTATCACAGCATACTGTCTGCAAGAACTGTTTTCTATGCCCCAGTGAAGCGCCAAACCGCTGAATGCTATAATGCCATAGCATGCCTGGACACTCCCATAATTAAAATATGTTCACGCCCATCTGACTAGCAAATACAAACCCTCGTATCTCGGTAATTAAAGGGCATATCAGTAAATGGTAAATGGGTATGTGGTCAGGGTATCATAGGCCATTTAATGACAGTATCATCCAAAAAATGTTGGGTTGCCCACAGGTCCTTTTTAAAGTAGTTGTGGCTTATCACAACTACAGATGGGGAGCATACTAATGCTGTGAATTCATGTGGGTTTCCTGTCTCACACTATAATAACATATGAGGTACTTTGCCTTTTTTCTCTTATAACTAGAGATGAGCGAACTTACAGTAAATTCGATTCGTCACGAACTTTTTGGCTCGGCGGTTGCTGACTTTTCCTGCATAAATTAGTTCAGCTTTCAGGTGCTCCGGTGGGCTGGAAAAGGTGTATACAGTCCTAGGAGACTCTTTCTTAGGACTGTATCCACCTTTTCCAGCCCACCGGAGAACCGGAAAGCTGAACTAATTTATGCAGGAAAAGTCAGCAACCGCAGAGCTGAGAAGTTTGTGACAAATCGAATTTACTGTAAGTTCGCTCATCTCTACTTATAAGTATCAGTTATGTCTCCTGGAAATGTATGACTAAACTGGCAACTGGGTGTTATCAGGTTTGGGTGTTACCTTAGACAGAGACTGTTAAATGATGCGGACTGTACCAAGCTGTGCCCAGTACCAATAATACAGCTATAAACAGCAAACCAAAATATCCAATATGGCAAAAAGGCTTTACCGCAAACCGAGAAAAGCATCAATCTACTGTGCACCATATATTATGTGTTACCATTTAGCTGTGATTTTGCTGGTGTGACATCTTGGTAAACGTCGGTGTCTTCCATGGCATCACTCATCAAATCCCGCAGTATCTGCTGCTCTTCTTCTGCCAGAGCGGGGCCCCTGGACCCGGACCCTGTAGAGGTGTCACTCTGCAACACAACAGTTAACAATGTTAAGCATATGCTGGGATATGTAGCTTAATGAACTAGAATAGTGCCAGACATCATCTTACTTCAAATTATACAAGGACTACAGCACTCAGAGGAAGAACAAACATTCACATGCAGGGACTCACAGGGACGTCTTCTGATTGGAGCTTTTCACTGTCTATTTTCTTCTTCATTTGGTCCTGACTGCCATAAAGATTTCTTCCAGCTACGTCTGAACTATGCGAAGTTTGCTGTCCAGAGATCTTTGGATCTGCACCTCTATACTAGCTCGAAATATTGCCATTTGGCGATATGATTCGAATCGCAATACCAGTGTGGCGATTGGATATATCCCGATATATCGCGATACCGTCTAGGTGACGATACATCACGATATATCCCGATACATCGCCCACCTGGGAGCATTCATAGATCCCAATAGACGCCGCTGTCAGCTTTGACAGCGGCGATCTAGTAGTCCAACGCGCACTTTTCTCATGTTATCCCGTCCGGGCTGCAAAATAAAAGAAAACACATTCTCTCTTACCTGCCAACGAGCCCCCGTAGCTCCGGTACAGGTGTTCGGTCCCCGGGCTGTATTCTTCTTACTTCCTGTTAGGCTGAAGCTCCATGTGACGTGCCGGGCTAACAGGAAGTAAGAAGAATACAGCCCGGGGACCGAACACCTGTACCGGAGCTCCGGGGGCTCGTTGGCAGGTAAGAGAGAGGGCGTTTTCTTTTATTTTGCAGCCCGGACGGGATAAAATGAGAAAAGTGCGCGCCGGACTACTCCTTTAATAGCCAGCCGGGGCAATCGCCGGGGGCTGCAGAGTATGGAGCGGGCACGAGTCCGGAGCCCGCTCCATACACAATGCAGAGCACCGCATGCTGGATATTAGCGGCGGTGATGCATCAGCGGCCCCCGGATACTGAAATCCGCCGGGGGTCGCAGAGTACGGAGCCGGCACGAGTCGGAGCCCGCTCCATACACCCAGAGCGCCGCCGCGTCAGATCCGGCCTGCCCGGCTCCACAAATGTGGAACTTGTATCTCCTGATACTCGGGACATGCTGTTCCGGGCGTCAGGAGATACAAATTCCACATCCCTAAAAGAATCGATTCAAAAATATTTTGACTCGATTCAGTACCGCCAAATGAAAAAATAGCGATAATCGCGCGAATCGATTTTTTCTTACATCCCTAATTGCCACAGTGTGTACCCAATATTGCCACACACGGTACCCCTAAATACAATACTGCGCTACTTAATGTACCCTGAAAACAATACTACCAACAGTGAAGCTGTTGAGGCACTGTCCAGTAAACAGGGTGTTCTTTGGCTCCGGCCAACGCTCAGCTAGTGCATTGGATAGTGTCAAAGACACCGATACAAAAAAAATGCAGGGAAAGCAGATGCCTCCTCTTGCTGGTTCTGGCTGGCGGTGATGAAGGTCCAGTTGAGGACCCCTGGTGTAGGTAGTAGGAACACAAGTATATACTCTAGGGCAGTGGTCTTCAACCTGTGGACCTCCAGATGTTGCAAAACTACAACTCCCAGCATGCCCGGACAGGCGAAAGCTGTCCGGGCATGCTGGGAGTTGTAGTTTTGCAACAATAGGAGGTCCGCAGGCTGAAGACCACTGCTCTAGGGAAACCTGCTTAGAACTTTATGGGTGCCCAGCGGTAAGAGACCTTTATTTAACATTCACTGTGAATAGAAAAAAAAAAAGAAACCCGGGTGGGCCCCTAGTGAAGTCCGTCAGAAATGTACAGGGCAGGATAAAATTATAACAGTTGCCCTTACCAGGTGGTGTTGAGCTGAGGGCCCAACACCTACAGTAGCTTGTGGAGAGAGCATGTCCAAAGTGCAGCCACAGGCACGACCCGATCGGGAGTCTCCACGTCCGGTACAATAAATGTTCAGAGAAATAAAATAAAAAAGTTTTTTCCTGTGTTCCGGCGCATCAATTAGACTGGAGTGTAGATATCAATTGAATTTATTCATACAAACAACGCAATTCAATACCCTAGTCCAGGGTTGAAATGTGTCGTTTGTATGAATAAATTCAATTGATACCTACACTCCAGTTTAATTGATGCGCCAAAACACAGGATTTTCTCTTCTTATTTCTCTGAACATTTATTTACCCTTCAGGCACATAGTGAACCCTCTGGAGGAGGCAGACAAGCTTAGATTGAATGCACACAGTCTCTCATCCCCTAGCATAGCACAAGCCAAGCAACGCTCTGCTTCGTTAGTCAGATTTTCCTAACAACAAGCAGTGGACAGCACTTTTCAGGGAAGATACCTATTGGCCAAGGTTTAGAGCATTTTTGAGATAAGTAGTAGTTATTTGTAAATTAATTGATTTACAAATCTGTTAAAAATCCCCTAGGCTATCACATGCAGGGGAGTGGTTTTAAATGACGGTGCTCCTTTCTCACCTTTTTGGCTGACTTCTGAGCTCCAGGAGATGCCTGGGCTCTGGAGGGGGGATGCAGGTCTCCGTAGCTGGCGATGTACTGGATAAGGTTCATTAGTGCCGCACAGGAGTCAGAGCAGGTCCTGATATGAATCACATCACTGGAACAGTACATCTCGAAGCGGGGCTTGTTCTGACAGAACACAGGAAAATGTATTAACTCTAAGCGAAACAGAATAAAAGGCCTGGGGCGACGTTCATATTACGGAAATATTCTGCTGTGTGCTGCCTCCATACACTGCAATGAATATCCGAACAGATTCCACTCCAACAAGCACTGTCTCAATAGAAAGCAATCCATAAAAACGTCCAGAAATTGAAAATCCTGCAGAGGAAATTCAGCATTGCAGCAGAATCCCATTCAAAACAATGGGAGGCTGCTGCATTAAAATTTCTCTGCTGGAAAATTTCTGTAGTGTGAACCTAACCTTAAAGGGGTACTCCGCACCTAGACATCTTATCCCCTATCCAAAGGATAGGAGATAAGATGTTTGATCATGGGCTTCCCGCCGCTGGGAACACCTGCGATCTCCCTCCTGCACCCAGCATTCGTTTAGAGCGTCGGGTGCAGCGCCAGAGGCTCGTGATGTCACGGCCACGGCTCCTCAATGCAAGTCTATGGGAGCGGGGCGCGGATGTGACATCACCAGCCTCCGTCCCGTATTGAAGTTCGCTCCGTGCATCGGATGTCTGGGGTGCCACAGCCAAGATCGCGGGGGTCCCGCCACTGGGGACCCCCGCGATCTTGGCTGTGGCACCCCAGACATCCGATGCACGGAGGGAACTTCGATACAGGACGGAGGCTGGTGATGTCACATCCGCGCCCCGCTCCCATAGACTTGCATTGAGGAGCCGTGGCATCACGAGCCTCTGTCGCTGCACTCGATAGGGGATAAGATGTCTAGGGGCGGTGTACCCCTTTAATGTCACTTTTCCTCACTCTATGGGAAAGAAACTTTAAAGAGGCTACGGCACCTGGCAGACCCCCATAGCCCCTTCATACAGCTGATCAACAGGGGTTCTGCTGCATTTCCTAATGATTAGATGGCCTTAGGCTCCTCACATTCTGTGTTATGGAACGTAGGATCAGAACGTGTTAGGATCAGGACAACTATGCGGCCAGAGAATTGGATGATCACTACGGTATTATGACCATAAACAATTATTGCCTACCCATAGGAATAGTAATCGTGACTGTAAGGAAAGTTACCTCTTCTCCAAACTTCACAGCCAGTATAGTCAATTCTAAAAGCCCCATGTCCAGGACGCGAACGTAATCTGGAACACAAAATATTTAGGTTACCTAAATAGCAAGTACACTTGTTTAAAGGGTCATACTACTACTATACTAATTGCAAAAGAAAACTGATGAAAATGCCTTTAAACTCCATTTAAAGCTCACTAGACAAGTGGTGTGGGTTACAGGGAAAGGGGTATGACCTGCCATAAAGGAACAGGGCGTGAAATACGGACAACAAAGCTTGGCCAAAACTTTGGTGCAAAACAGCATCAAATGTATCAGACAGCGGGAGCCACTGGGATGAATTTGGTGCATGTGGCCTTGGTTTACACCCCCTAAATATTAGACTGAATTAGGGAATTTGCCATCTAAACCTTTCACATGCCTGGGTAACATATCAAAAGTTTATGTAAACAACTGAAACATAAAAGATATATCAGAAAGTTACATAAACTTTTAACAAACTATGGTTGAATTTCTCTTAATGGTGACCTATTCAAAACAAAAGGTTTCAAATTAAACTTTCATATGGTTAAAGGACAAGTATCATGTAAAAAACGTATTCCCCTACCCGGAGTTTTAGATTGCGGGAGATCCGAGCGCTGGGGCCCTCCGTGATCTCCACGTCCTCTCTATATAGTTCTATGGGAGAGCCGTTCGGCAATCTTCGGCTCTACCATAGAACTATATAGAGGGGGTGTGGCGGCCCCCGCTTCGGGTGGGGGTTGTGACGCGCCACTCTATAGGAGAGCCAGGGCTCCAAACAGGAGATCGCAGGGGGCCCCAGCACTCGGACCCTCGCGATCTAAAACTTATTGAACACCTTAAAGGACAAGTATCATGTAAAAAAAACGTATCCCCTATCCGAAGGATAGGGGATACGTTTTTTTTTTACATGATACTTGTCCTTTTAAAAGGGGTACTTCACTGAAAAACATTTTTCTTTAAATCAACTGGTGCCGGAAAGTTAAACAGATTTGTAAATTACTTCCATTTAAAAATCTTAATCCTTCCAGTACTTATCAGCTGCTATATGCTCCACAGAAAGTTCTTTTCTTTTTGAATTTGACCACAGTGTTCTCTGCTGACACCTCTGTCCATTTTAGGAACTGTCCAGAATAGGAGCAAATCCCCATAGCAAACCTATCCTGCGCTGGACAGTTCTTGACACGGACAGAGGTGTCAGCAGAGAGCACTGTGGTTCGACAGAAAGGAAATTTTTTTAAAAATAAAAGAACTTCCTCTGGAGCATACAGCATCTGATAAGTACTGGAAGGATTACAATTTTTAAATAGACGTAATTTACAAATCTGTTTAACTTTCTGGCACCAGTTGATTTTAAAAAAAAAAATGTTTTCCAGCGGAGTACCCCTTTAAGGCGTTTAATTGATAGGATCTTATCCTATACAAAGTACAGCGCTTTTGAAATTCGTTTAGACATGAGAGTCGGCCCTTTGGCCATGCATTGCTCTCACCTCGACTTAAGTTGACAGATACAGCATTACACCTGTCAGATAAATGCAAGGCGGCCTCATCCAGTATAATCCTAAAAAATAAATAAAATAAAAATTTAAAAAAAGAAAGTTTCTTCATAATATAGAGCATGTGTACATTTCGGAAGAGATATAACATCGGCTCCTGCTGTCCAAAAGGTGAAACAACATGATCAATACACACAGATACCCCACACCTCTGCAGTCTTAAAGGGGTACTAGGCTGGAAATAGCTTTTCTCCTGTGTCCCCCAATGATACGAACAAGATGAGTGATAATAAAGGGGTACTCCAATGAAAAACATTTTTTTTAAATCAACTGCTGCCAGAAAGTTAAACAGATTTGTAAATGACTTCTATTTAAAAATCTTAATCCTTCCAGTACTTATCAGCTGTTATATGCTCCACAGGAAGTTATTTTCTTTTAGAATTTCCTTTCTGTCTGACCACAGTGCTCTCTGCTGACACCTCTGTCCATTTTAGGAACGGTACAGAGTAGAAGCAAATCCCTATAGCAAACCTATCCTGCTCTGGACAGTTCCTGACATGAACAGAGGTTTCAGCAAAGTGGAGCATACAGCAGCTGATAACTACTGGAAGCATTACGTTTTGTTTGTTTTTGTTTTTTAATAGAAGTCATTTACAAATCTGTTTAACTTTCTGGAACCAGTTGATTTAAATAAAAAATAAAAAAGAAGTTTATTCAGTGGAGTACCCCTTTAATATCACTCTTATCTCCTTCGTATCATTGGGGCACACAGGAGACTGTAGGTACAGGCTGCTACCACTAGGCGGCCACACTAAGTGAGGAAAAAGTGTTCGCTCCTAGCCCAATCCTTTAGAAATAGTGCCTGTAGGGGGCAGTCCACTTCTCCTCTTCTATATACTGGTGCCCCAGTCAGCATTTCCCCTTCCCCTACTATTTATTGTGCATGTAAGACTCCACGGTCTTGTGTCTATTGGGGTCTTTACAAATAGATCAGATATTTATCAGGAGATAAGTTATCATTTTGGTATATACATTGCCTACTATATTGATAAAAGACTTTATTTATAAGACTATATTTATAAAGACTTAATTAAAGGGGTATTCCGGGTTTATACATCTTATCCCCTATCCCCAGCGGCGGGACCCCTGCGATCATACATCTTATCCCCTATCCAAAGGATAAGATGTATAAACCCGGAATACCCCTTTAAATGTGCTGCCTTACCGAAGGCTAGAGGAGGATTTATCCAAAGCGACACTGCAGGATATACTGAAGGTCTCCACAGTCAGCAGGGCTCTTATAGGTAGGTAGAGAGGCCTGTAAACAAGAAAACAACATTAATATAACTGATCTGAACATATCAGGCTCCATTGACCAGTATAAAGATTTAAAGGGAATGTATCATAAAGATTTTTTTTTTTTTACCGATTACAGACAGAAACAAAAACATGTTTGTTTTTCTTTATTTACATTTTTTTTTGTACATTATGGGGGCAGCCATCTTGCCTGAGCTGTTTTTAACAGCATTTAGAGATATGCTTTACAGCATGCCCCATATACTTAGACAACAAGACAGGAGCCATCCCATTCTCATGATCGTTGGGGGTTCCATCAGTCAGAACCCCAGCAGTAAGGGCCCATTCACACTATTACATTACGCAATTTACGAAATGGCCGTTACTCCGCAGAAATTTTGGATTCTAGACTCAAAGTGAGCATCTTTTGGCGGAATCTGCTCTGAAATGCATTGCAGTCTTGTGAGATGGCGCATGTCCGAGCGGTCCTAGCACCGGCGAGTTTTCCGGGGCCCGATACAGATGGAGCAGTTCGGGAGTGTGAATGAGCCCTTATGCCAGTTTTTCCCAACATGTGTGCCTATAGCTGTTGCAAAACTACAACTCTCAACATGTTGTAGTTTTGCAACAGCTGGAGGCACACTAGTTGGGAAACACTGCTTCATACATTCATTCTCTATCCTGTTTACTGGAAGTAAGAGCTGTTGGAGAGTAAAACCCTTTAAAGGGGCACTCCAGTGGAAAACTATTTTTTTCATATCAACTGGTTAAAAATAGTTATACAGATTTGTGAATTGCTTCTATCAAAAATATCTTAATCCTTCCATTACTTATCAGCTGCTGTATGCTCCACAGGAAGTGGAGTTGTTCATTTCTGTCTGACCACAGTGCTCTCTGCTGACACCTCTGTCCATGTCAGGAACTGTCCAGAATAGGAGCAAATCCCCATAGCAAATCTATGCTGCTCTGGACAGTTTCTAACGAGGTGTCCCCCAATGGAGCCGATAGAGAAATTATTATTATTTTTTTAAATGAACTGGTGCCAGAAAGTTAAACAGATTTGAAAATTACTTCTACTGAAAAATCTTAATCCTTCCAGTACATATTAGCTGCTGAATACTACAGAGGAAGTTCTTTTCTTTTTGGAACACAGAGCTCTCTGCTGACATCAAGAGCACAGTGCTCTATGCTGACATCTCTGTCCATTTTAAGAACTGTCCAGAGAAGAAAAAAATCCCCATAGCAAACATCTGCTGCTCTGGACAGTTCCTAAAATGGACAGAGATGGCAGCAGAGAGCACTGTGGTCATCATGTCAGCAGAGAGCTCTGTGTTCCAAAAAGAAAAGATTTTCCTCTGTAGTATTCAGCAGCTAATAAGTACTGGAAGGATTAAGATTTTTTAATAGAAAGTAGTTTATGAATTTGAAAAGAATTGGTGCAGCTCACAATTAGCTACTGTCCAAGGTAGAACCGGGCAATCACCGATACCCAAGGTGAATAAAGTCATTATTTTTCTTTTCTCTTTTCACATAAATCCGAAATAAATTTACAAATTTGTTTAACTTTCTGGCACAAGTTGATTTGAAAAAATATATATATATATATGTTTTCCACCAGAGTACCCCTTTAAGATTTTTTAACAGAAGTCATTTTCAAATCTGTTTAGCTTTCAGGCACCAGTTGATTTGAAAAAATATATATGTTTTTCATCGGAGTACCCCTTTAACCCCTTAAGGACCAGACCAAATAAACCTGTACACCCCTGAAAGACCAGGCCTGTTTTTTCAAATCGGGGATGTCTGTCTTTATTAGAGAATAACTCTGGTAACGTTTTGCAAATCATTGCCAAAGCATTGCAGATATATGCTACCTTCTAGTTTTACACTAGCAGGCAGCATATCAGGACTTGCCTCTGGCATGTCCTGGCAGGCAATATCTAGGGCAGACCTGGGGGTCCTTGTAAAGACCCCCGGCTGCCCAGGTAAGCAGCAGCACCCCGCGATCGTTGCGGGGTGCTACAGGAGAGAGACAGAGGGAGCCCCCTCCCTCTATCAAAACTCCTTACAGCTCGCGGTTGCTTCCAACCGCGGCTGTAAGGGTTAAACTGCCGGGACCGAAGTTTTCTTCGGTCCGGGCAGTGCGGCAGGTCCCCGCCCACCGGGGATTACACACAGCACCCCGCGATCGTGCTGCGGGGTGCTGCAGGGGGGATAGAGGGAGCTCCCTCCCTCTGTCATAACACTTACAGCCCGCGGTCACTTCCGACCACGGCTGTAAGGGTTAAACTGCCGGGACCGAAGTTTTCTTCAGTCCCGGCAGTGCGGCAGGGTCCCGGCTGTATGATACAGCCGAGTCCCTGCTGCGATCTTGTGCGTGCACTGGGCAGCACCCACGAGAACCATGGACGAGTATACACGTCCTGGTGCAGGAACGTTCATCCTGCTTGGACGTGTATACACGTCCATGGTCGTTAAGGGGTTAAGCCATGTTCCACCAGCATAAGACTTAAATTGATAAGATTTCTCACCTGTAATCCAAAGCGCAACTCCAGAGGTGAACATGAAAGGTAGTGATGGAGGTAGGAGGGTTATAGCCCAAAACTGGCTCTTCTGTAATATTCAGGAACTGCATAATCTACAGAGAATAGGAGGAGGAGAAAAAAAAGGAATATCATTTAAAGAGTGGATAGGCGGGTCCTGAAACTGATCACGTCATTCCTCAAAATCTCCCATCAAAACGGGAGACCTATGGCTGTTTGTGTAAATCCATGGTATATCATCGGGGAAAAAAATGTGGAAAGACACAATGAAGGAGGCAGACCTGCTCGTGCCAGGTGTGTTCAGACCGAAGAACCCGGTGTTTCAGAGTTGCCCCTCGCAGTCCCACAGCAACAAGGAATTCCTGAAGGAGGATAAAGGATGCCAAGCTATAAGAAGGATTCATGAATTTACTCTATACCAGTGTTTTCCAACCAGTGTGCCTCCAGCTGTTGCAAAACTACAACTTCCAGCATGCCCGGACAGCCGAAGGCTGTCCGGGCATGCTGGAAGTTGTAGTTTTGCAACAGCTGGAGGCACGCTGGTTTGGAAACACTGCTCTATACACTTGTCAATCCCAGGATACCATTTACTTTTAATCTAAAAACACATGAAGAACTTATTTTTATTTATTTTTTTATTTTTTTAAATCAACTAGTGCCAGAACATTAAAAAGATTTGTAAATTACTTCTATTTAAAAATCTTAACCCTTCCAGTACTTATAAACTGCTGTATGCTCCACAGGAAGTTCTTTTCTTTTTAAAATTCCTTTCTGTCTGACCACAGTGCTCTCTGCTGACACCTCTGTACATGTCAGGAACTGTCCGGAGCAGGATAGGTTTGCTATGAAGGATTTGCTCCTACTCTGGACAGTTCCTGACATGGACATTGGTGTAAGCAGAGTGCACTGTGGTCAGACTGGAAAGAACGACACAACTTCCTCTGGAGCATACCGCAGCTGATAAGTACTGTAAGGGTTAACATTTTTAAATAGAAGTAATTTACAAATCTGTTTAACTTTCTGGCACCAGTTGATTTAGGAAAAAAAAAAATATATATATATAGTTTTTCACCGGAGTACCCCTTTAAGACTGCCTGAAGCCACCATTTGAGGAAGTTTTCCCACACACAATAAGCTCGATTACAGTACGCAATAATCTCCTAAACTCCCCCTAGTGGTGACTGCAAACAGACATAATTTTATTATTTAATTCTGTATCTATGCAAAAAATTTGGAGTTCTGTTTAAAAAAATAAAAATAAAAGGGGGGGGGGCAAAATAAAATAAGGTGGAGAACAAGGACCAGAAATCGTTCCTGCTGCCTGTATGCATGTAGGCAACCCAGGCAGAAATAAATTCCCATCTACCTGTCATGTTCTCCTTTTCCGCCAATTACAAAACTATTGTTGCCAAATGTAAAGCTAAGTTCTGCGACTGTTTTATCTATTTGGTGTATAAATTCATCACCATAGTTAGGATCTTTTCTTGCCGTCACTCATTGTTCATATTCACTGGTTGAAAGTGTACCTGTCATATCACAGAAAAAAATAATGCTTCTATATATTACTCACTAGGTCATACAGATGCTTTACGTGTCTTTTTTTGTGTCTAGCTTCTGTATTTTTATTTGGTGCGAATTAAAATATAGATTGGTACATATATGAATACTGTGTAGTTAGTTAGTTGTCCACTAGGTGTCAGGACCACAGTGCAATTTAAAACCACAGCTCTAATCTAACTCCTATGTAACCTGTATAGCAACCATTTTGCTTGCAGGGAAGGTGCACTATTATAGTATGGCCCCTCCAGGTTAGCACAATTAATGGTTGTATGGAGTATGACTGGAAGACTGCTAATTAAAACTACCAGTTAGCCAGTTCCTTTGACGTTTCGCTGGTTCCCCAGCTTCATCAGAAAGGACTGGTGGCTAAACCCCCATTAGTTACTTCTTACTTTTTCTTCAATTTTGTCGCACAATGATTTTATTTTCCGTTTCGTTGTAGATTTTTGGGTACAATGACTGATGTCATTACAAAGTAGAATTGGTGGCGCAAAAAATAAGCCATCAAATGGATTTTTAGGTGCAAAATTGGAAGAGTTATGATTTTTTAAACGTAAGGAGGAAAAAATGAAAGTGGAAAACCCCCGGGTCCTTAAGGTGTTCATGTTTTGCCAAGATGTACAATATACAAAAACTTGTTGATTCTGACAGTGCCCAATGAAAATTTGTCCTATGCAAATATGGTGTATACTTTGGATACAGAATACCACCATTCAGCAATAAGCAATCTTGGAAACGGAACTGAAACACAAATTTGCTAAACTTTTCGCTTTTAGTAGGATCAGCAGATTTCCTTAAAGGGGTACTCCGGCGCTAAGAAATCTTATCCCCTATCCAAAGGATAGGGCATAAGATGCCTGATGGCAGGGGTCCCGCCGCTGGGGACCTCCGTGATCTTCCACGCTGCACCCAGTTAGAATCAGCCCCCGGAGCGTGCTCGCTCCGAGTCTGATTACTGGCGATCACGGGGACAGCTGTCACGCCCCCTTCATAGGCGTGCATTGAGGGGGCGGAGCCGTGACGTCACTATGCTCTGTCCCCGTGATCGCCAGTAATAAGACCCGGAGCGAGCGCGCTCCGGGGGCTGATTGTAACGGGGTGCGGCGTGGAAGATCATGGGGGTCCCCAGCAGCGGGACCCCCACGACCAGGCATCTTATGTCCTATCCTTTGGATAGGGGATAAGATGTCTTAGCGCCGGAGTACCCCTTTAATCTAAAATATATTTTTCTAAATCTATTCTATTCAGTATTGATCCTGTATCATTTTTAGCCACAGAGAGGTCAGAGATGAGAAAGGCTTAATGAGGAGACCTTTGTGTTATTGTCAGATCTATCGGACTGGATCTTTACGGCCACGGTCAGCATGCTCATGGTGTCCATTCCCACGCCGTTACTAGAGGCACGGTGGCACCCATCTTCTCCAGAGGAATAAATGGTGGGCTCTAACCAGTGTGGCTGAGGCAGGCTTGGAAGTCTGAGGTCGGATGGAACAACAACGCCATCCAATACACCTGTGCATAGGAGAAATATAAGGTCCACATTGAGGAAAGCAAAAATATATAAAGGCCTGTGAGACACTACTGTATGGTACATAGGAGGGCTGTACTAATAAGGGGGCACCAAATAAAGAAAGATGGCAGCACCAAATAAAGAGGGATGGCAGACGACACCATATCAAACACCTATAGGAAAATCAGGGTTTACCTTGATGGTACAGACTCAGGCTGCTGGCGTGGAGACATAAAAAGTGCTTGTCTTCAAAACCTTCATATTTAGTCACCGTGAAGAGAGATCCACTGTTGAATTCCAGCCAAAATTCTCCATGCTTGCCTACCATCAACTTTCCATCCGATTGCTACCACCAAAAATAAATCAGGTTATGAACTATAACCACGTAAAACATAGTTGAAAAATAAATCTCGGAATGGTGCAGGTCAAATAATTTCTGGGGCTTAATACGTCCCAAAACCATCCAGCCAATCACGCATTGACCCCTCGGCACCAGGAAGAGGATCACATTGGAGGCCTACAGCAGCGATACCGGGTGCAATGCATGCAGCCTTGACATATTTAAAGGGGTACTCTGCCCCTAGACATCTTATCCCCTATCCAAATGATCTCCCTGCTGCACCCGGCGCTCGTTTACAGCATTGGAGGTTCGTGATGTCACGGCTACATCCGCTCGTGACGTCACGACCACACACCCTCAATACAAGTCTATGGGAGGGGGGCGTGGCAGCCATCACGCCCCCTCCCATAGACTTGCAATGGGGGGCATGGCCATGATTTCACAAACTGGGCGTGGCCGCGACGTCAAGAGCCTCCGCCCCGCATGTCATATAGCACGGAGCGAACTTCGCTCCGTGCATCGGGTGTTTGAGGTGCAGCAGCAGAGATCGCGGGGGACCCCAGCGTTGGAACCTAATACAATTTTCACATGGAGACCTATAGGGCAGGGTTGAATTGCCCTGTAAGTTCTTCTATATCTGGTCCATGCGACCTTTCTGCGACTTTTCGCAGAAAAGTTGCACATGATAAATTAATGACCACTGCACAAAGGGATCTATATCAGATCACTTTGTGGTCATGAAAATTAAACAGTGTAAATGAAATGTCGCAGGAAAAGTCACACGGGACCAGCCTGCAACTTTTCCTGTGACAAATTTAGACGACAAAAGCTGTCTACATTTTTTTTTTTTTTTTAATAAATTCCCCTCCCTGTGCCCTCTCCCGGTCCATGAAGCGGGTTAGGAGCTCAGCCTGTTTATAGCCGTTGGTCCCGGCTGCTATCAGCCGCAACCCCTGTTGATTGCGGCATCTAAAAGTGCAGAAAATCCCTGTCGGTAGCTCAGTGGAGCTGATCAGGACCACTGCGGCAAAATAATGTACAAAATAAAATTAAACATATGTGGTATCACCATGTGCGTATATGTACTGTACAAACTATCAAAGAGTACCTGTCATGATCTTGTTAAATGTCATAATCCTCCCAGGTCACTGCCTCCATCATGATAAACCACCCCCTGCCTTTATTTTTAGTATTTGTTAGTTTTCTACCTTGATATTGCTCTGTATTTTCCGCTCAGTCTCAATCAGATTCACAGACTGGGAAGGGGCGTTCCCCAGCAGGCGTGACATCTGAAGCCATACAGGGGAGAACTTCCTCCCTCACTCTGCTACACAGCCCAGAACAGTTCATTGTGAGATGAGCTCTGATTGGCTAAGGCTGCACACACCCCTCTCAGCACTCCAGACTGCATTTCCTGATTTTGGACTTCTGCAGGCCAGCAGGAGTCCAAAGTCTGTGCAAAAGATAGGGGGGGGGGGATGTGCTCTGGACAAGTAGGGAGACACCTAGTGGCAGATTTTTTAAAACAAATAAAAAATAGAAAACTTCTTTTCTTTTTTTTTTTTTTTTAAACAAAGTACATTAAAAAGATTTTTTATTTACCATAAGGAATGCAATAGCAAAAATTAGTTTCAATTAGAGTGCCCATTTAAAATATAGCCTTTGGCTTTCCAGGCATCTGGGGAGATGTAGTTTTTTAAAAGCTGGAGGTACAATGGTTGAGAAACACTGCCCTAACAAGACACATGGACAGAAGTTGTCTTAATGGGAAAATTGTTTAGATCTGCGTTTCTCAACCTGTGGCTCGCCAGTTGTTGCAAGACTAACACACTTTTGGCAGTCAGGGCATGATGGGAATTGTAATGTTGCAACAGCTGGAGAGCTACAGGTTGGAGAACACTTTAGAGGGCTGGTGTCCAATACAATTTTCCAATATTATATATATATATATATATATATATATATATATATATATATATATATATATATATATATATATCTATAAGCCCAAGTACATTCAGACTAGGCTTTGCTATCTGTATAGACAAGGCATTAATTAGTAAAGAGCCACATTACCTTGACATCTGTAAATATAGAGACCAGACCATGGTTGATATTCACCAGGACGGACAAGAAGCTCTGAGACTGTTTGCTTGGACATTCAAGTTTTTTCTTTCTTCGACTATGATAGTTGGAGTCAAGGATGTAATCGTATTGTAAGGTTTCTTCTTCTGAACCGCTGTCATCATCTGCAATAGGACAAAAGAATAAATAAGGCTGGGTTCACACCATGTTTTTACAATACAGTTCCCGTATCAAGTTTTTGGCTGAAAAACGGATAAGGTTAAAACCCGTATAAGGTTAAAAACCGTGTACAGTTTGTTAAAATGATGTCCAGTTGCATCCGTTTTTTTAAGAAAAAAACCTTATACGTTTTTAACTTTTCACTCTGTTATGAATAAAGTTTCACTTGTTTGATTGAAATTCCAAGAAAAAAAAACTGTGCAAAGTCAAAAACCGTACGGTGCAAACCAGATGGAACCGTACGCACATACGGTTCTTTATGGTTCCCATTGACTCCCATATTTTTTAAAAACGTATACGGTTTCCATATGGTTTTTCACCAGGACGGAAAACCGTGGTAGGCTGCGGTTTTGGGTACAGGAGAAAAAAGAAACTGACAAAACCGTACAAGACACAAAACGGATGCAACCGGATGCATCTTTTGGCATACGGTTTTCAATGGAGAGTCAATGCATACGGTTTTCAATACAGTTCCGCACGGTTTTCAAATTGAAAATGTATACGGGAACTGTATTGCAAAAATGTGGTGTGAACCCGGCCTTAGAGGGAGGCTGCACGCTGCAATTTAGCTACTGGTTTGTTTGCACAGACCAGTGTTTCCCAACCAGGGTGACTCTAGGTGTTGCCAAACTAAAACTCTCAGCATGCCCGGACAGCCAAAGGCTGTCCGGGCATGCTGGGAGTTATAGTTTTGCAACAGCTGGAGGCACCCTGGTTGGGAAACACTGGCATAGACCTCGTCCAGCTGTCCAAGTCGGCCCCCGACCCACTCCTTTTTGTTCTCCTGCTCCCACTACAAGGATTTCTTACCGTAGTGAAGGGTAGACTTGAATGCTCCACTGGAGTCTTTGCTGAAGGTGTTGATGAGCTGGCTCGCCACTGACAGGCCAATTCCATAGGTTAGGTTCTCAAAGGTCTCGACTGGTGAGGGGGCGGTGGGTTCCCAGAGCAGCAAATCATTGCTTATCCTGAAACAGAGACATTCAGAGGGAGAATAAAACGTAGGGTCACAAATACATTGAATTTTCTATAAACCACATTACTAGTACCAGATAGGTGCTGGTTTACCAAATATTCTGGATTATTAGATGGTCACAGAAATGCATATACAACTCACTTGTAAGGGTTGAGAACCTTCTTCAGTAAGAAAGCTATGCATATAATCCAATGTCCCAATGTACTAGTATCTACACAGTGTTTAAAGTGCATTGCGTACAGTGGTTTTATTCAGTTACAGTATGGTGTAGTCAGTCACTGCTGGTTTGGGTATACAGGATTTGGTCAGTAACAGTAGGATAGTAATATGAACAGTGATAATAGTCCTTCTTGTATACTGGAATTATTGGTAATATTACTCTCAGAATACAGAATTTGGTGAGTAACAGCATGATGGTAATATGTATGGTGATAATATTTCTACTTGTATACTGGTATTATTGGTAATATTTGTCTCCGTATACAGGATTTAGTCAGTAACAGTATTGGTAATATTGGTCTTAGTATACAGGAATTGGCCAGTTACAGTATGATGGTAATATGTATGGTGACACTATTCCTCCTTGTATACTGGTATTATTGATAATATTGGTCTCAGTATACAGGATTTGGTCAGTAACAGTATGATGGTAATATGTATGGTGACACTATTCCTCCTTGTATACTAGTATTATTGGTAATATTGGTCTCAGTATACAGGATTTGGTCAGTAATAGTATGATGGTAATATGTATGGTGATAATATCCCTCCTTGTAGATTGGTATTATTGGTAACATTTGTCTCCGTATACAGGATTTAGTCAGTAACAGTATGATAGTAGTATGTATGGTGAAAATTGTATGGTGATAATATTCCTCCTTGTATACTGGTATTATTGGTAATATTACTCTCAGAATACAGGATTTGGCGAGTACCAGTATAATGGTAATATGTATGGTGATAATATTTCTCCTTGTATACTGGTATTATTGGTAATATTGGCCTTAGAATACAGGATTTGATCAGTTACAGTAAGTTCATTCTCAGACACCGGCAGTACAATTCTTTGGGCTGGCTCTGCATATAGCATTAGTATATTGCTTCTGAAATGTATAACTACCCCCAAAACTGCACAGTCAGCTCCCTTTGCGTCCAAACGGCAAAACCCTTAATAGGCATCTTGTGGAAACTTCAAGTTTACAGGGCTCCTGTCTGACGACATTGTAAGCCTGACAGAGCTTCATCTGAGACTAAACCATGAGGGGACACTGGACGTACCTATTGTAGAGCTTCTCATAGAAGACTTTATTTGGCAGCATTAAGTACACACTGGGCAGGGTCAGCTCTAGCACGTAATGGGAGTTACTGATGGCTTTTTCTTGAAATTCTGTCATTTCTATGGCATCTCCAGGCATTACCATCTACGAAGAGAAAATCAACCAATCAGATTCTAGATGAAGGACACAGAAGAAACCCCCAGAAAGTTTACCCCTTCTTCCCTACAGAAAATGTCGTAAATGTATTTTAAGTGAGGGTCCCTCAATATCATCATTGACAAAAAAAAAAAAAAAAAAAAATATTGCACCCAGATAGAAATGTTGGGCTGGTCGTCATTCAGTGGAGCCTGATCAGACACTGGGTCTTTCTACGGTCAGGTTTAAGGCCTCATGGTGAGCACTTCAATCCTGCCTTTACTGTGGAGCAACACACTGCCCCCTGCAGGTGTAATGATCTGGGGAGCATCAAACAGTCGTTCACCACTTGTAGTAATACAAGGGACACTTAAAGGGGTACTCCGGTGAAAAACAATTTATTTATTTTTTTTAAATCAACCGGTGACAGAAAGTTAAACAGATTTGTAAATTATTTCTATTTAAAAATCTTAATCCTTTCAGTACTTATGAGCTTCTGAAGTTAAGGTTGTTCTTTTTTGTCTAATTGCTCTCTGATGACACGCGTCTCGGGAACTGCACAGAGTAGAAGAGGTTTGCAATGGGGATTTGCTTCTAAACTGGGCAGTTCCCGAGACACATGTCATCAGAGAGCACTTAGACAGAAAAGAACAACCTTAACCTCAGAAGCTCATAAGTACTGAAAGGATCAAGATTTTTTAATAGAAGTAATTGACAAATCTGTTTGACTTTCTGGAGCCAGTTGATATATATAAAAAAGTTTTTCCTGGATAACCCCTTTAATCCTTCCAGTACTTATTAGCTGCTGTATGCTCCAGAGGAAGCTGAATTTCTTTCTGGAATTCTTTTCTGTCTGACCACAGTGCTCTCTGCTGACACCTCTTGTTCATGTCGGGAACTGTCCAGAGTACAAGCAAATCCCCATGGCAAATCTCTCCTGCTCTGGACAGTTCCCGATACGGACAGAGGTGTCAGCAGAGAGCACTGTGGTCAAACAGGAAGAATTACAGAAAGAAAATAAACTTCCTGTGGAGCATACAGCAGTTAATAAGTACCGGAAGAATCAAGATATTTAAATAGAAGTAATTTACAAATCTGTTTAACTTTCTGGCACCAGTTAATAAAAAAAAAAAAAATAATAATAATAAATTGTTTTCCACTGGAGTGCTCCTTTAACCCCTTAACGACGCAGGACGTAAATGTACGTCCTGGTGACGTGGTACTTAACGCACCAGGACGTACATTTACTTCCTGAGCATAACCGCGGGCATTGGAGCGATGCCCGGATCGTGCTCGGCAGGTCCCAGCTGCTGATCGCAGCCAGGGACCCGCCGGTAATGGCGGACACCCGCGATCCCGCGGATGTCCGCCATTAACCCCTCAGATGCCATGATCAATACAGATCACGGCATCTGCAGCATCGCGGTCACTTACTGGGATGATCGCATCGCCCGCATCGCTGCCGTGGTGATCTGATCATCCCGCACGGCAGACGGAGGTCCCCTCACCTGCCTCCCGGGAGTCTTCTGCTCTGATCTGCCTTCCCGCAGACCAGAGCAGAAGATGACCGATAACCCTGATCAGTGCTATGTCCTATACATAGCACTGAACAGCATTAGCAATCGAATGATTGATATAAATAGTTCCCTATGGGGACTATGAAAGTGTAAAAATAAAAGTAAAAAAAGAAGTAAAAAAAAAATATGAAAAACCCCCTCCCCCAATAAAAACGTAAATTGTCCGATTTTGCCTATTTTACCCCCAAAAAGTGTAAAAATTTTTTTTTTTATATACATATTTGGTATCGCCGCGTGCGTAAATATCTGAACTATTAAAATAAAATGTTAATGATACCGTACGGTGAACGGCGTGAACGTAAAACAATAAACAAAAAAAAGTCCAAAATAGCTGCTTTTTTATAACATTTTATTCCAAAAAAAATTAATACAAAATGTATTAAAAGTTTTATATAAGCAAATATGGTATCAATAAAAAGTACAGATCACGGCGGAAAAAAATAGCCCTCATACCGCCGCTTATACGGAAAAATGAAAAAGTTATAGGTCTTCAAAATAGGGGGATCTTAAACATACTAATTTGGTTAAAAAGTTTGTGACTTTTTTTAAGCGCAACAAAAATAGAAAAGTATGTTATCATGGGTATCATTTTAATCGTATTGACCCAAAGAATAAAGAACACCCGTCATTTTTACCGAAAATTGTACGGCGTGAAAACGAAAATCTTCCAAAATTAGCAAAATTGCGGTTTTCTTTTTAATTTCCTCACACAAATAGTATTTTTTTGGTTGCGCCATAGATTCTATGGTAAAGTGAGTGATGGCATTACAACGGACAACTGGTCGCGCAAAAAATAAGCCCTCATACTAGTCTGTGGATGAAAATATAAGAGTGTTATGATTTTTTTGAAGGAGAGGAGGAAAAAACGAAAATGCAAAAATAAAATTGTCTGAGTCCTTAAGGCCCAAATGGGCTGAGTCCTTAAGGGGTTAAAGAGGTACTCCGCTGCTCAGCGTTTGCCCTAAATGCTGAGCAGCGGAGTACCCCTTTAACAGCTCAGCGCTGTGTGCAGGACATCCTGCGGACAGCTGACATATTTCAGTAGGATAACGCTCACCCACACAGAGCAAGGGTTTGCCAGTAATGACTCTTCTCATTTTAATAATCTATTGTCCTGCCCGGTTTGTATTTATGGTGTCAGCTTTGGAACCATCGTGAATACAGTCACATATAGAAAGTTTTTTTTTTCCAACAACTTCTTTCTGCTGTATTTTTAGGTTATCAAGGAGCAAATATAGACTTAAAAGGGAGAGAACAGAGCACAAACAGCCGCCTCTCTGTTCAGTCTACAGCTAAGTGATCGGATTCTCCCAATAGGGGGGTGTCTTACAGGTGGAACCTCCAACCTATCAACCATATTATTATTAATATCTCTTTAAGGAAGGCAGTGGTCTCAAACTGTGGCCCTCCAGATGTTGCAAAACTTCAACGGGGGCTCCGTTTGGGAGAAGTTTTGCAACATCTGGAGGGCCACAGTTTGAAACCATTGCTTTAAGGGATACCCCCACTGTAGACTTTCATGGAACATTGATTACATATGATGAGGTCAAATTGTAGACCCCACTTACACTAACAATATGAATATTTATTACTTAAAAGACATCTGCAGCAAAAGACAACTTATTCCCTATACACAGGATAGGGGATAAGCGTTTGATCACGGGGGGTCCGACCGCTTGGATCCCCCTGCACGAGGCCACGGCTCTGCCGCCATGCCTCCTCCATGTAGTTCTATGGGAGAGGCTGGGTGGCAGCGTTCATGTGTCTCCCCGCCTCTCCCATAGATCTGTATAAGGAGGGGTCATGGATGGGGCGTACCGTCGACCTCAGAAAGGTCGATGCTACGTGCATTAGCCGCTCACATAGAGTGCCAATGCGGGGGCCCCGTTTAGATCGCAGGGGGTCCCAGTGGTCAGACACTTATCCCTGATCCTATGGATAGGGGATATGTTGTCTTTTGCTGCAGACGTCCTTTAAAAGCAAGTGGGGATCAGTTTGGGATGGTGGGGGTCCCAGTGGTTGGATTCCACCTAATAAAGCTTTTATCCAGTCAATAACCCATCTACACCTCCTCTCCAGACAGAGCAGAATACACCGCTCTCATTTACACACCTCTTCATTCTCAAACATGACCCTTCGAGAGGAGAATGGTGATGGTTCCGGACGTCTGAAGTCGCACACATCTTTAAGCGAGTGGGAAGTTCCTTCATCGTCCTCTTGAAATCTTCCATCAACTTCATCGTCCTCCTCTGCAGAAACTCGCTCCAGGATGGAGTGCACAGCGATAGGATTTATTCGCAACACAATCCTTAAGACACAAGCAAAAAAGTATTGTAATGCTGGTTCTTCAACATTAAAGGGGTATTCCGGCCAAAGACATCTTATCCCCTATCTAAAGGATAGGGGATGAGATGTCTGATCTTGGTGGACCCCCCCCCCCCCCTTTGGATAGGGGATAAGATGTATAAAGCCAGAATACCCCTTTAAATTCTGAGCTATGAAAAGAATTCGGTCTGTACTGCTGCAACTGGCCTGTAGCCCTAGTCCAGAGCTGCACTAACTATTCTTCTATTAGAAACAGCCAAAAAGCTAAAATATCAGAACCCCCCCCCTTCAGAAACTTCAGCTTAGCTCTAACATCGCAGGAAGAAGTATAAAGATATAAAGATGACATTTCTCAACATGCAAATCATCTTGCATTGAGCAGAATCTTTACTAGCAGGGAATGCTGAAGGATTTCAGCTCTGGAGCCTGCAGAACTGTTAATGCTGCCCTAAAGCATATAGTGCCCCCACCAGCAGAATAGTAAGTGCAGCTCTGAAATATACTACAGAATGTTACTCAGGATAAGCACAGGATAAGTCATGTAATATATATACACAGTGACCCCACCAGCAGAATAGTGAGTACAGCGCTGGAGTATAATACAGGATATAACTCAGGATCAGTACAGGATAAGTAATGTAATGTATGTACACAGTGATCTCACCAGCAGAATAGTGAGTACAGCTCTGGAGTATAATACAGGATATAACTCAGGATCAGTACAGGATAAGTAATGTAATGTATGTACACAGTGACCTCACCAGCAGAATAGTGAGTACAGCTCTGGAGTATAATACAGGATATAACTCAGGATCAGTACAGGATAAGTAATGTAATGTATGTACACAGTGACCCCACCAGCAGAATAGTGAGTGCAGCTCCGGAGTATACTACAGGATATAACTCAGGATCAGTACAGGATAAGGAATGTAATATATGTACACAGTGACCCCACCAGCAGAATAGTGAGTGCAGCTCTGGAGTATAATACAGGATATAACTCAGGATCAGTACAGGATAAGTAATGTAATGTATGTACACAGTGACCTCACCAGCAGAATAGTGAGTGCAGCTCTGGAGTATAATACAGGATATAACTCAGGATCAGTACAGGATAAGTAATGTATGTACACAGTGACCCCCACCAGCAGAATAGTGAGTACAGCTCTGAGTATAATACAGGATATAACTCAGGATCAGTACAGTATAAGTAATGTAATGTATGTACACCGTGATCTCACCAGCAGAATAGTGAGTACAGCTCTGGAGTATAATACAAGATATAACTCAGGATCAGTATAGGATAAGTAATGTGATGTATATACACAGTGTAGGAGATTTATCAAAACCTGTGCAGAGGAAGAGTGGTGCAGTTGCCCATAGCAACCAATCAGATTGCTTCTTTCATTTTCCACAGGCCTCTTTAGAAAATGAAAGAAGCAATCTGATTGGTTGCTATGGGCAACTGCACCACTCTTCCTCTGCACAGGTTTTGATAAATCTCCCCCAGTGACCCCACCAGCAGTAAATCTCCATTTAAACAAATAAAATATACATTTTCTGATAGAACACAAAAGATAAGGATGAACCTTGGCCAATCAAAGTTGTCCGACGTGGTCATGTCTCCATCTACTTCATTGTTCTTCTTCACTACCTTGAGGAACTGGATCGGTGGGCCATCGCTGTCTTCCTGGAAGGCTCCTGGATAAAAGACACATTAAAAAAAAGACAGGATGGACTCATTCATTAATACAGGTTGACCTGGTGCAGCTCCCTGGAATCTATACTACATGTACCTACCGGTTAACTCTTTGAACGTTAATTCCAGCTTCAACTGTTCCGGGGAACAGCCGCCGAGGACCTCAGTCTTAAACTCCACATCTAAAAAGTTTAGATGTAGGACTTCTTTTTGGAGGGACTTCTTAAACCAAGGACCTCGCTCCTGGTCAGATCGTAGATCAGGAATTGGAAAGCGCACGGCAAGATGGAGCGAAGGTGCAGAAACCAGCACGGATGTCCTTGTGTTTGCTGGAGATCGAGAGTCGTCTAGAAGGACCTCAGGGAAATCTTTGTGCTGGAGAGGAGTTGAGATTTTCAAGTTAGGGCTATTTAAAAGAGTAGTCTAGTGAAAAATAACTTATCCCCTATCCAAGGATAGGGGATAAGTTCTAGATCGCGGGGGGTCCAAGCGCGGAGACCCCACCTCGATCTCCTGCACGGGGCTCCGGCAGTTTGCCGGAAGCGGCCGTCCGACCCCCGCAGAAAGCCACGGCCAGCACACCCCCTCCATGTATCTCTATGGGGTACATGGAGGGGAGTGTCAGCCGGCGCTCCGCACGGGGTTAGCACGCCTCCTTCCAGCCTACTGCCAGGACCCCGTGCAGGAGATTGCGGGCGGTCCCAGCGCTCGGACCCCAATCCCCTTTGGATAGGGGATAAGTTATTTTTCATCAGACAACTCCTTTAAGATAGGGCACACTTCTTTAGAATGGCTCAGATTTTTAGAGTAGAAATTCGCATGGGTACTTATTTTTGACTGATTTCTTCTGAATAGTAACGCATCTATTACAACAGAGCCGAAGCACTTACAGCCGAAGAGTATGCTGGGACTTGTAGCTACGCAACAGCTGGAGGCACACTACTGCAACTCCCAGCATGCCCTTTGGCTGTCAGTGCATGCTGGGGGCTGTAGTTATGTAACAGCTGGAGGCACACTTTTTTATAGAAAAATGTGCCTCCAGCTGTTTTATAACTACAACCCCCAGCATGCACAAATTACCAAATGGCATGCTGGGAGTTGTAGTTGTGCCTTCTGCTGTTGCATAACAACAACTCCCAGCATGCCCTTTTGTGCATGCCGGGAGTTGTTGCTAGGCAACAGCAGGAGGCACGGTCTTACCTCCTGCTGCTGCTCTGCCGGATCCTGCCTGACACTGCCGCCACTGTCTCCGCTCCTGGGGCCCCAATCCCGCCACCGATGTCGGGGATTGGGGGCCCCAGGTCCAGGTGAAGGCTCCAACACCCGCTCTTGCCCTCCGGAATAGGGGCGGAGGGGTTGCAGTTAGGGACACCCCCACAGCAGGAGTCCTGATTCGCCGGCCCTTACGAATCAGGACAATCATGAGATGGCACCAGTGCCACTTCACTCCTGCTGTTAAAGGGTGATAGGTGACGTCTCGGGCGGCACTATCACCCTTTTTATCCTGGGGACCCAATTGACCCGGAATCTGAATTTGATCGCCGACATGGGGGGTTTCAGGAATTCCGCCCTGGATCCTTAAGGGGTTAAAAGGTGGGAACAAAAAACATTATATAAAATAATAAAATATATACTACCAGGCTAATGTGCTTGTTGTAAGACGTGAAGAGATGTGAGCTCATCATTTCGCCACTTCCCAACTTTTGCACCTGCAGCAATGAATTCAATCGATCGACGATGGTGATATCGAGCTCACAGGAGGCTGAGGACAGCTGGACGTGCAGCTCTGACCGCTGCGGAAGAGAACTCAGGCGCCCAGAACTGCCCTTTAGAGAAGAAAGAAAAATGGTGGTGTTAATACATGGAAACAAATTGTGAAAAAACGAACCTAGCAACATTTAAATATTTAGGTAGTTGGTACATGCCCAACTAACATCCCCAAGAATGCCAGGACCCAGCAGATCATTGCCCAGAGCATCACAATACTTGTCTATTTCTCATAGTGCACCCTGGTGCCACTTCTTCACCAGGCAATGAATGCCAAAGGTGTCCACATGCTGTAAAACGTGACTTATCTAACAGTGCCACCTTTTTCTATTGCTCCATAGTCCAGTTCTGATGCTCACCTCCCCAATGTAAGAACTGGAGGTAGTGGACAGGAATCAGCATAGGCGGTCAGCTCCCCCTAGGAGGATATACCCGCCTGCTGGCAGTGACCTTATCCTCTTTAGCTTAAAGGGGTACTCCGGTGGAATTATTATTATTATTTTTATTTTTTTATCAACTGGTGCCAGAAAGTTAAACAGATTTGTAAATTATTTAGATTAAAAAATCTTAATCCCTCCAGTACTTATCAGCTGCTGTATAGTACAGAGGAAGTTCTTTTGTTTTTGGATTTCTTTTCTGTCTGACACCTCTGTCCATATCAGTAACTATCGAGAGCAGGAACAAATCCCCATCGCAAACCTCTCCTGCTCTGGACAGTTCATGACAGTCAGTCAGAAAAGAAATTCAAAAAGAAAAGAACTTCCTGTGGGGCATACAGCAGCTGATAAGTACTGGAAAGATTACGATTTTTAAATAGAAGCAATTTAAAAAAAATAGTTTTCCCCTTTAATGTTAGCAGGTGTCAATCACAGGTCTGGCCCAGACCAGTTTTCTGGCTGTAGTGGTACATAGTTTTTTTCCCTACAGGTTCTTGGATTTGGGAACTGTGGGTTACCTAAACTCCCTCTGATCTCCCCTATGGTTGCATTCACATCTCGTTTTGTACATACGGGTGCCGGATCCGTCTGGGGGAGGGGGAAAACTGGGCACTCCCGTACCCCAGCCGGATCAGCCCGTAACTCCATTTACTTTAATGAGCCGACCGGAGTCAAACGGTGACTCCGGTCGGCTCAGTTTTGACCCGTATCCGGTTTTGAACCGGACCTAAAACCGTAGTATACTACCGTTTGAGGTTCGGTCAGGAAACTGCATACGGGTCAAAACGGAGCCGACCGGAGTCACCGTTTGACTCCGGTCGGCTCATTAAAGTAAATGGAGTTACGGGCTGATCCGGCTGGGGTACGGGAGTGCCCGGTTTTCCCCTCCCCCAGCCGGATCTGGTACCCGTATGTACAAAACGAGATGTGAATGCAGCCTAACCAGGGCACAGTCCTCAATATAGATAGGCCCCTGGCCGGAGCCTATTCTCTGCGACAACTGATCAGCTCAGCTGTCTGTTCAACTAACCCCCGGACCCGCAGGGCTGGGGCGCTGCAGGCACTATGGAAGCAGAAGAGAAGAGTACCAAAGACTAGGTGAGTATCTTTCCTTCTGGGAGGGATCCCTACCCTCTTTTTTCTGAATGTACACTTCACCTCCTAATTCCCTTAGGCACGCAGATAAGACATCTCTATTCTATTCCTTGCGGCTAATCCAGTTTTTCAAAAAAAAAAACTGTAATTATTAGCTACACTGCAGGCTACAAGACTGGATCCTGATGAATTGCTTTGTTCTGCAGCAACTCAATGATCTAAACCAGAAGTGCTGCAGAAAGTCTCCATGTAGCCCAGGTCTTAAAGGGGTACTTCGCTAGAAAATATTATTATTATTATTTTTTTTTTTAAATCAACTGGTGCCAGAAAGTTAAACAGATTTGTAAATGACTTCTATTAAAAAATCTTTACCCTTCCAGTACTTTTTAGCAGCTGTATGCTACAGATGGAATTATTTTCTTTTTGAATTTCTTTTTTGTCTTGTCCACAGTGCTCTCTGTCCGTGTCAGGAACTGTCCAGAGCAGCATAGGTTTGCAATGGGGATTTTCTCCTGCTCTGGACAGTTCCTGATACGGGCATCAGGTGTCAGCAGAGAGCACTCTGGACAAGACAAAAAAGAAATTCAAAAAGAAAAGAATTTCCTCTGTAGTATGCAGCTGCTAACAAGTACTGGAAGGGTAAAGATTTTTTTTAAATAGAAGTCATTTACAAATCTGTTTAACTTTCTGGCACCAGTTGATTTAAAAAAAAAAAAAAAAAAAAATGGTTTTCCACCAGAGTACCCCTTTAATCCTTGAAATCAATGGTTGTTAGTATAATGTAGAACAAGCTGGATCTTGCAGAATGAAAGGAGTTCTTTGATACCTCTCTTCAATCTATAAACTAATAATGCCCTACATCAGTGTTTTCCAAACAGTGTGTCTCCAGCTGTTGCAAAACTACAAATCCCAGCATGCCCGGACAGCCTTCGGCTGTCCGGGCATGCTGGGAGTTGTAGTTTTGCAACAGCTGGAGGCACACCGTTTGGAAAACACTGCCCTATAAGTATATACACAGGATTTTATGCACAAATCACAGAACAAACAAAACGCAACATGACTGCAAAATGTGAATACGCCATAACAGAAACACGGGGTGTCCTAAACCAAACATCGACTCCACCTGTGGTACTCGGTTTTCCAAATGCCTGTAATGCAGGTGAACACAAGGTGACGTTCGGCATTCAGGATCTTTATCCACAATGAACTTCAACAGCTGAAAAACAAAAATAAAATGAAAATGATCGACGCCGTTGTTATCCCCAACTGAGGAGTAATAAGCAATACAGGGAGCGGCATATTCCGTTTATTTTTAATAAAATGAAAAGTATATTATATACAAGATTACCAATCAGTCTACTATAGATTTTGGCAGACAATGTGCCAACGTATAGGCCAATAGAAGTGGTTGTTTAATACACTTGGAACAAAAAAAATAATAATAAATAAAATTAAAAAAAAGGTTTTGGGATACTAAAAAATGGATGCTGCTGTATGCCATACAGCAGAATCCCTTACTCATTGACTTAAAGAGTACCTCTCATGATCTTGTTTAATTTTATAATCCTCCCAGTTCACTGCCCCCCATCATGATAAACCACCCCCTGCCTTTATTTTTATTATTTTTTAGTTTTCTACCTTGATATTGCTCTGTATTTTCTGCTCAGTCAGATTCACAGACTGGGAAGGGGCGTTCCCCAGCAGGCGTGACACCATCTGAAGCCATACAGGGGAGAACTTCTTCCCTCACTCTGCTACACAGGGCCCAGAGCAGTTCAGTGTGAGATGAGCTATGATTGGCTAAGGCTGCACACACACACCCCTCAGCACTCCAGACTATTTCCTGATTTTGGACTTCTGCCAGGCCAGCAGGAGTCCAAAGTCTGTGCAGCAAGAGATAGGGGGAAATGTGCTCTGGACAAGTAGGGAGACACCTAGTGGTAGCTTTTTTAAAACACAAATAAAACATAGAAAACTTCATTTTTTTTTAAACAAAGTACATTAGAAAGATTTTTTATTTACCATAAGTGCAATAGCAAAAATTAGTTTTAAAGGGGTATCCAGGAAAAAAAAAATTTTTTATATCAACTGGCTCCAGAAAGTTAAACAGATTTGTAAATTACTTCTATTAAAAAATCTTAATACTTTCAATAATTATCAGCTGCTGAAGTTGAGTTGTTGTTTTCTGTCTGGCAACAGTGCTCTCTGCTGACATCTCTGCTTGTCTCGGGAACTGCACAGAGTAGAAGAGGTTTGCTATGGGGATTTGCTTCTAAACTGGGCAGTTCCCGATACACGTGTCATCAGAGAGCACTTAGACAGAAAAGAACAACTCAAATTCAGCAGCTCATAAGTACTGAAAGGATTAAGATTTTTTAATAGAAGTAATTTACAAATCTGTTCAACTTTCTGGAGCCAGTTGATATATAAAAAAAGTTTTTTCCTGGATAACCCCTTTAATGAGTGTGCGCATTTAACATCATATCCTATTGAAAAATCAATGGATCAGGTGACTTCCGGATGAAGCCTTAGTGCACGAAATATCGAGTGGTGGATAAGATGTCTAAGCACCGGAGAACCCCTTTAACCGAATGTCACTTATTGGCTTTGTTTTGCATCAGTTTGCATCTGTTTGTAAGTATGGTCCGTTGAGCTTTAATGATGGGAGAATAGCGGGACGGGAGACAGCGGCCATGTGAACCTAGCCTTACTGTTTTTTGCACTTGGACCTTACATGTATTTTTTGGATATTTGTTCTCTATGTAGTAGCATTTGGCATATGTATTTTTTTCTTGCACAATCACCTGTGAGGTTTTTTTTCTGACCCCCTGATATAGTAGCATTTTTTTTTATATCTATATACATTTTTTTGTGTTCTACTAGCCATTCAGCATTCCATGATTTTCAATCAGTCTCCACTTTTTTTGTCTGCTCCATTTTGGAGTGGTCTCTTGTGGATCTGTTACATTATGGAATTGTATTCTTATGTAGGATTTTAAAAGTAATGTGTTTTTATACTGTTGTTACAGATTGATCTATATACGCATTGTTTTCTCTTTTGTTGCGCCCATTTAAAAATCTGATAAAATAGTACCAAGTTACATAACCTATTATAAGTGTAGTTCTTGGTTGCATGAGAAACTGGAACTACAGCCAAGCAACAAGCTGAATTCATTTTGGAAACTATATACAAACTAGCTGAGTACCCGGCGTTGCCCGGTTTTTCCTTCCTAATCCTTGTTGGGGAGGAAAATCAACAAAAGGAGGAAGATTTTGACTTCATATCCCACCCTCATATATTGTTGTCATTGTTGCCCAACCCCATATCTCGACCTCCTAGTCCGTCCTCAAGTGGGACTGAGTTGTAATGAAGATATTGTAAGCCGAAAATAGAAGGGGACGTGGCTTTGTGGGACTGGGCATGATTTGTAAGCCAGACCGATGCACAAAAAGGGTAGATAATAAAAGGGGTGGGGCTTAAACAGTGGGCGTGTCTTTGTGAGATGGAGTGTGGCTTGCAAGCCGGACTGACACATTCACCAGGAGATGCAGAGCGGAGTTTGTGGAGTAAGGTTCTGGAAGTCCCATATACTTTCATGGGACTTGAAAAAAAAGTCCATCTTTTATATAAGGGTGTAGGTGAGGGTTAATTTAACTATCATATATTTTTATTTGACATATAAGTAACATGTGACCAGGTATTATTGAAATATCTCCAACCGTACGGAAGTTATGTGAGAACATACATGTCCCATAGATTTGCATGGGACTTTCAACAAAGACCCCAACCCTCATAAATGGGGGGGGGGGGGGGGGGGCGGTGGAAGGGACTAAGGGAGGGTTGAATTACCTATCCTATGTTTGTAGTTGACATATTAGTAACATGTGACCAAGTTTCATGTTAATATCTTTAGCTATTTGTATGTGATGCTGGACCATACACATATATATATATATATATATATATATATATATATATATATACACACACGCACACACACACACACACACACGCACACATTGAGTTTTTTATATACAATTTAGATCTTTACCTCTGTGTATTGAGGTGGAACAGGCTGGGAGTCACTAGGGAAGAGACACTCCAGGAGCTCAGTCTGACCAATACATACGTCTGTGCTGTAACTCCGAGACCCAGACCGCTGCCGCTGCTCATGGGAGATTTTTATTTCAGTGCCTATAAATCTATTAAGAAAATACAAAAGTAAGATTTTCTATGATCTTTTGTAAGACACTTATTTAAAAGGGTAATAAAACTTATCACCTATCCACAGTGTAGGGGATACGTTTCTGATCTTGGAGGGTCCCATGATCTCCTGTACAGGGGCCACCATTGAAGTCCATCTCAGAGGGTGGCGGCAGGAGCGCGCCGAGTATGGGTGAGTAGCTGGCCCCTGTACAGGAGATTGTGGGGGCTCCAGCAGTCGGACCCCCAGTAATCAGAAATGTATCCCATATGCTGTGGATAGGGGATAGGTTTTATTTCCCCAAAGGGTCATCCAGACATACTCTTCTGCCTGAGGATGGCGAGACACAACTGTACACTGTGTCAACGTAACTGAATGATGCTCAATGAGTAACATATTGGCCCTGATTTACTATTGTAAACCTGACATGTTTTGTCGGGTTGTGCAACAGGTTCTGTCTCATTGCGCCAGAAATTCTGTCTGCGCCGGAAATGAAAAACCCGACCAACTCTCCATTTTACTGAGAAAACCCGACAAAGGGGCGTGTTTGTTGAGAAAAGGGGGTGTGGTCACCGAAAAGGGGCATGTTCCCGACATTTTCACAAAAACTCAACATACTGGCCCTCATTTACTATTGTAAACCTGACATGTTTTGTCGGGTTGTGCAACAGATTCTGTCTCATTGTGACATATTCTGTCTCCTTGCGCCACAATTCTGTCTGCGCCAGAAATTAAAAACAAGACAGACTCTCCATTTTACTGAGAAAACCCCAAAAAGGGGCGTGGTTGTTGAGAAAAGCGGGCGCGGTTGTCGAGAAAAAGGGGCGTTTTCCCGACATTTTCACAAAAAAAACAACAGATTTACCAAAGATTCCACAGAAAATGTGGTGAATTTGAGCTGAGGAAAACCCTACAGATCAGAGCATGTGTAAAAAAAAGGAAAATGTAGGGAAAAGTGCAAAATGTAGGGAAATCTTAGTAAAAACCGTGGAAACATAATTGTAGGTAATTAAAACCCACAAAAAAAAAAAAAAACTCCACTCCACTCTTAGTAAATCGGGGCCATTCTTATTAAAAAGGGTATTTCAGCAAAATAAGTTGTTTTATATTTTCCCTGGCATGTTGTTAAAAAAAAATATTTTTACAACATGTCCAGAAAAATACACACACACAAAAAAAAAATTCTAATGCTGGAATCCCCCTTTAATATGACAAATGCCAGATACTCACTAGGTGTCAGGTGCTTTGCTGAGCTCCTATAATACAAGTTTGCAGATCAAATATACTTTATCAGTGTAAGTCAGTGTTTCCCAACCAGGATGCCTCCAGGTGTTGCAAAACTACGGAAGAATAACGGCTAAGAAAGTACCGGAAGACCCTGAAAAGGAGCATCCCGGAACACCGGAGTGGCTGACATGGGAATTGGAGACTCCTGAGACTTCTGGAAGACTTACCGTATTTTTCGCCGTATAAGACGCACTTTTTCTTCCCCAAAGAAAAGTTGGGGGGGGGGGGGGAAAGTTGGTGCGGCTAATACAGGACATCACCGATCGCTGACCGCCGCGTCTGAAGCGAAAATAACACTAACCCGGCTGTTCAGTCGGGCTGTTCGGGACCGCCGCGGTGAAATCGCGGCATCCCGAACAGCTTACAGGACACCGGTAGGGACCTTACCTGCCTCCTCGGTGTCTGCTCCGTGCCGGGATCCCCTGCATGGCCGGCGCTCTCCTTCGTCGTCATCACGTCGTCGCGCACGCCGTCCCGTCATCCAATCGGAGCGGTGTGCGTAGCGACGTGATGGCGGCGACGGAGAGCGTGGATTCTGGGGAAGAAGACGTCCGGGAGCGTCGGGGACACCACGAGGACGCGGCGACAGCGATGGAGCGACATCCAGGGCAGCGGTGACGGGTCCGGAGCGGCGGGGACAGGTGAGTATTACCTCCTATCCAGTGGTCTTCAACCTGCGGACCTCCAGATGTTGCAAAACTACAATTCCCAGCATGCCCGGACAGCCAACGGCTGTCCGGGCATGCTGGGAGTTGTAGTTTTGCAACATCTGGAGGTCCGCAGGTTGAAGATCACTGTTGGGTGCAGAATCTTTTTTTTTCTAGATTTTGCACCTTTAAAATAGGGTGCGTCTTATTTGCCGGTGCGTCCTATAGGGCGAAAAATACGGTACACCTGAAGGGTAAGTAAACCCAACTTCCACGAAACGCTCTGGGTGACAAACTTCTGTGTCAAGACAAGAAAAAATGCGGTACAGAAAGACCTCCCAACAAAAGGGTTCGCAAAGAAGTCTGGGCAGGATCGCTACACATGCCTGAGACCTCAACCGTCCCAAAGAACCAGGAGGACCGACTTAGAAAATAAGGCACGCCACCGCATCCTAGGCAAAGATAGTGAGCAGTAAGCACAAAGCATAGACCACAAAAGGCTCTTCTGAATGCTCCAGCAAAAAAACAAGGGCCCAGCCAGATACCCCACCAGCATATACCCATCAGTATAGGTGTCCCCCCCAACAAAGAGCGACCTGGAAATCTTAATCTTTACAGTACTTATCAGCTGCTGTATGCTCCAGAGGAAGTTCTTTTCTTTTTGAATTTCTTTTTTCTGTCCGACCACAGTGCTCTCTGCTGACACCTCTGTCCATTTTAGGAACTGTCCAGAGTAGGAGCAAATTCCCATAGCAAACCTATCCTGCTCTGGACAGTTCATGAGATGGACAGAGGTGTCAGCAGAGAGCACTGTGGTCAGACAGAAAAGACATTTAAAAAGAAAAGAACCTCCTGTGGAGCATACAGCAGCTGATAAGTACTGGAAGGATTAAGATTTTTTTTTATAGGAGTAATTTACAAATCTGTTTAAACTTTCTGGCTCTGGTTGATAAAAAAAAAAAAAAAAAAAAAAATATATATATGTATATATATATAATAATAATAATAATAATAATATATTTATTAATAATAATAAAAAATGTTTCCACCGTAGTAATAATAATAATAATAAATATATATATAATAATAATAATAAAAAATGTTTCCCCCGTAATAATAATAATAAAAAAAATTTCCACCGTAATATATATTATATATATATATATTACGGTGGAATTTTTTTTTTTTATTATTATTACGGGGGAAACATTTTTTATTATTATTATTTATATATATATATATATATATATATATATATATATATATATATATATATATATAAATATATATATATAAATAATAAAAAATGTTTCCACCGTAATAATAATAATAAAAAATGTTTCCACCGTAATAATAATAATAAAAAATGTTTCCACCGTAGTACCCCTTTAAGGCTTTATTCAACAACACAAATGACGCACTACATTTATACCTAAGGTGATCGTGTCTGCACGCTTCTGCAAAGACATTCCGGAAGAAGGCAAAGTCATTTTGTGCAAACATCTGTGGATCCAGCATCTCGATGCGGTTGAAGAAACTGAGAGACAGGGGTGTCAGCGGGTTAGGGCTGGATGTGCTCTCTGTTGGGGGCAGGGGGTCAATGTGAAGCACCGAAAAGGACAGCGATCCCACCGCAAGTCTGAAGACAAGTTCCGGACGGGAGTCATCCAGCGACACAGAACGGTTTGGTAGTGCTGTAATGGAGTGACACAATAAAGTACCATTATATAGGCAGCTGAGTAAAACATATGCAAGTTACAATAAGATAGCAATAGTTGGTGTTAAAGAGTACCTGTCACCAAACTAAACTTTTAAAGGGGTACTCCGGTGAAAACAATTATTTTTAATCAACTAGTGCCAGAAAATTAAACAGATTTGTAAATTACTTCTATTAAAAATCTTAATCCTTCCAGTACTTATTAGCTGCTGTAGAATACAAAGGAAGATCTTTTCTTTTTGAATTTCCTTTCTGTCTGACCACAGTGCTCTCTGCTGACACCTCTGTTCATGTCAGGAACTGTCATAGGATATGTTTGCTATGGGGAATTGTTCCTGCTCTGGACAGTTTCTTACATTGACAGAGGTGTCAGCAGAGAGCACTGTGGTCAGACAGAAAATAAATTCAAAAAGAAATGAACTTCCTCTGTATTATACAGCAGCTGATAAGTACTGGAAGGATTAAGATTTTTAAATAGTAGTAACTTACAAATCTATTTAACTTTCTCTCATCAGTCGATTTAAAAAAAAAAAAATGCTTTCCACCGGAGTACCCCTTTAATATATTGTTTGTTTCTTATGTAATTATAAGACACTTTGCTATTTACTTGCTGTTAAAATTCTCAACCTTTATATATTTTTAATGTGATTGAAAAAACAGCCACTAGGTGGCTCTGTTCCGTTCCCTGACACAAGTCAAACAGTTAGTTTGGTCTCCACCCGGACTTGCAAAAGTCCAAACTCAGGAAGTGAGGCACAGCTCTCGCAGGCTTCAGTGATGTCACACCTACTGGGCAACGCCCACTTTCTCCTGCCAGGAGCTCACACAATGTGAGCAAGGGGAAAGGTATGATACACAGCTTTTTAAAGCTCAGAATTATTATTTTTAAGAACAGGGGGGTGTTAGGAGTAGTTAGGGAATATAATCTGAGTTAGTTAAGAAAACATGGTTTGATGACAGGTTCTCTTTAAACTCAAGTCCTAGCAATTTTACACAAAATTTGATATAAGGTGTAAATAAAGATGGAAGACAACAACTGGCTAAAAAGGTTTAAAGTGCTACTGTCATTTATTTTCATTTTAAATCAGCTGGGGACTCATTGCTGATCCCGAACAATTGAACTGAAAGGAAAGCAAGAAAAAACTGCTGCTTCCTCACTCGGCCCAGCTGCGAGCAGGCTTGAAAAAGCAGCCGTGACATCACATGCTCCTCGAGCGCTGCCCATGTACCAAGCCTGCTGTCAGAATGAGAGGGATAATGGATTGGCCTGTGGAGAGTAGGATTTCCATCACTGTCACCCTGCACTACAAGCCTGTACCAACAGGTTAGTTCCAGTGACACAGATTTCCTTTAAAGGGGTACTTCGGTGGAAAACGATTTTTTTTTCCATCAACTGGTGCCAGAAAGTTAAACAGATTTGTAAATTACTTCTATTTAAAAGGGTACCTTTCATCAAAAAAACTTTTGATATATTATAGATTAATGTATGCAGAATAACTTTCCAATTGCATGTTTTTATTTTCCACTTTGAAAAAATGACCACTAGAGGTCTCCCTACCAGTCCTGGCCACAAGCCCTTTTTATAAATTTCAGACTCATGCTGGAGTCCTAAATCTCAAACTGCAGCCGGGACACAGACAAGCTCAGCACTGCTCCCTGCCTGTCAATACGATAGGCAGGAGCCAGCACTGTGCTCATAGCACAGCAGGGCATACTCCTGACTCTGCCTTATTTCATGCCCTCATTCATTTTACTATTTGAGCTCCGAACTTTCTTGTCTCTGCACATACAGCTGTAAACAGAGAGGAGAAGATTCAGAGCTACCGGCTGCTGTGTTCACAGCCTCTATGCTGGTCTACGCCCCCCTTCCTCCCTCACACTAGGACGGGAGAGGACAATAATTCAGGTGGAAAGAGGGGGTTCTGAATGAAAAGAAACACAGGGATAGTGTCAGTGAGAGTCAGGGACAGATGGGGAGAGGGGAATTAGGGAGAGTTTAGATCATGATAGGTACTCTTTAAAAATCCTAAAAGGAGTAGCCTGGTAAAATATAGGACAGGGGATAAGTTATAGATCGCGGGGACCCCTCGCGAACTCCTGCACAGGTCCCGGGCAATTTGCCAGAAGCTGCCATCTGACCATCACAGGAAGCCGTGGCCAGTACACCCCCTCCATGTATCTCTATGGGGTACATGGAGGGGGCGAGTCTGCCAGCGCTCTGTACGAGGCTCGGCACACCCCCTTTCAGCATTCTGCCATGCCCCCATTCAGGAGATTGCAGGGGTCTCAGCGCTCGGACCCCCCCCCCCCCGTGAACTATAACTTATCCCCTATTCAAAGTATAAGTTATATTTCACCAGACTACTCCTTTAACCCTTCCAGTACTTAGCTGCTGTATGCTTCACAGGTAGTTCTCTTCTTTTTGAATATCCCCAAAGCAAATCTCTCCTGCTCTGGATAGTTCCTGACATGGACAGAAATGTCAGCAGAGAGCACTGTGGTCAGACAGAAAAGAAATTCAAAAAGGAAAAGAACTTCCTCTGGAGCATACAGCAGCTGATAAGTGCTGGAAGGGTTAAGATTTTTGAATAGAAGTGAACATATCTGTTTAACTTTCTAGCACCAGTCGATTTAAAAATAAATAAATACTGTTTTCCACCGGAGTACTGCTTTACTGTTACGGAGGGATGAGAATTAATCTGTCGACCTTCTCTTCTGTTGGTTCCGCTTGTTTATCAGTTTTTCTCATTTTTCTGTATGCACTAACCTGAGAAGGAGATGAGCTGGGAGGTAAAGGGCACAGCCATGGGTTATAGAGGCCTGTAATGTTATTTGTATAGAGGTATTCGTCAGATGTACATGTACTGAGCATAGACCTCCAACAGTGGCCAGTGAATGCAGTGTATACAGAGACCAAATAACTGTGAAACTTACAGGTTCTTCTATGGGAATTTTGGTGAACACTGGGTTTGAATGAAGCCCCTCGTACTGTAGGCTCTTCCAATCTACCATGATCTTGGTAGTCACTCCAGGCTGCCTGCAATTAAAACACAAACATTGTAAAGTGTTAAAGGGTTAATCCACTGGCCAGTGTTCGGAACTAAATGTTCTGAACGCTGTTTTTGCGCTGCGGGGGTCGGCCACGCCCTTGTGACATCACGACCATGCCCCCTCAATGCAAGTCTATGGGAGAGGGCATGGTGGGCGCAGCGCAAAAACAGCATTCAGAACATTTAGTTCTGAACGCTGACCTGTGGAGTACCCCTTTAAAGTGAGAATGACTTCCCATCTGAAACCAAAAACGGGGCAATGCATGGATGACCCAGGTGCTCAGCTTGGGCTGAAGCAAGATGGCTGCCATGTATGCAAAGCTTTGTTTCTTTTTTTTTTCTAAACTACCAGAAACATTTGGGTGCTAATTTCTTCCAAAAACAGCTCCACCTCTGTCCTCAGGTTGAATGCAGTATTGCATCTCAGTTCCCTTGAATTGAATAGAGCAGAGTTGTAATACCACACACAACCTAAGGACAGGGGTGGTGCTGATCTTGGAAGAAATTAGCTTTGTGTTTCTATCCCTGGATAACCACTTCAAATGTGGCCCTAAAATTTTAATAGTTGTTCAGCAAGAGGTCCACAAAGCAGCAATAAAGTTTAGTATAGTACAGTGGGGTCCAAACTGCGGCCCTCCAGATGTTGTAGTTTTTACAGTTTGCAGACCGGTGTTTCCCAACCAGGGTGCCTCCAGTTGTTGCAAAACTACAACTCTCAGCATGCCCCGACAGCCTTTAGCTGTCCGGGCATGCTGGCAGTTGTAGGCACCCTGGTTGGGAAACACTGTTGTAGACCATTGGCATAGTATACACTAGTGTTCCCCAATCTATGGCAGAATTACAACTTTAAACCCTTAAGGACCAGGCCAATCTTATTTTTGCGTTTTTTTCCTCCTCGCCTTCCACAGACCCATGTCAGGGCTTATTTTTTGCGTGACCAATTGATCTTTGTAATGACATCACTCATTTTACCATGAAATGTACGGCAAAACCAAAAGATTATTATTTATTTGTGTGAGGAAATTGAAAAAAAGGGGGGGGGGTTTCATTTTCATGCTGTACACTTAACAGCAAAAAGGTTTTCTTTATTCTGTGGGTGATTACATCATTTTCTATTATTGTACTGCTTTAAAAAAAAAATATATATATATATATTTATATATATATATAATATAATAATAAATAATATTTATATTATTATTCTTTTTTTTAATCGCCCTACTTTGACCACCTATAACTTTCCGTCCATGGGGCTGTATGAGGGATCGTTTTTTGTGCGTGCTGTGATCTGTAGTTTTTTTTTTTTAGTTCCCATTTTTTTTTTTTTTACGTGATGTGACCAAAACACAACAATTTTGGTCTTGGACTCAGATTGCTACTACTGTTCAGTGCTATGCATAAGTAATCTACTTCTTTGGTCTGCTTGATATCAGAACAGAGAAGAAGACCCCAGGACAATGGCAGAGGCAGGTTAGGGGGACCTCACTCCACCATCTTGGATAATCGGATTCTCACGACCGTGCCGCGGGCAATCCGATATCCATTGCAAGTGCCGTATTGCCGCAGATGCCATGATCTGTATTAATCATGGCATCTGAGGGATTAATGGCAGACATCAGCACGATCGCTGATGTCTGCCATTACCGGCAGGTCCCTGGCTGCTGATAGCAACCAAGACCTGCTGTGCATGATGCGAGCGTCATGTACAGGATGAATGTATGATGAGGCCGGATGAAGCGCATTCCTACGCGTGAAACCGCCGGCAGTCGCCTCTGAGCGCTCCACTGTCCATGTCCTCCGTGTTCGAGCCGTGACCCGAGATGGGAGCAGGATTACCTGGATTTAAGCGGTGAGTGCAGGGCACCTTTGTTCTTTGTTTACTACTATTTGGTGACTGCGGTCTTTATTGTCCTAGCACCTCCGCTGCCAGGGTGGATTTCCAGACTAGCAGGACGCCGTCTCCATCTCGTGGTCTTAGGAGGTTTAAGGTATCGGTGCCACTTTCCTTTTCTTTGTTACTATTAGATTTGTAAATTACTTCTATTAAAAAAAATCTCTATCCTTCCACAGGAAATTTTTTTTTTTTTTTTTTCTTTCTGTCTGACCACAGTTCTCTCTGCTGACACCTCTGTCCATTTTAGGAACAGTCCATAGCAGGATAGGTTTGCTATGGGGCTTTGCTCCTACTCTGGACAGTTCCTAAAATGGACAGAAGTGTCAGCAGAGAGAACTGTGGTCAGACAGAAAGGAAATTTAAAAAGAAAAGAACTTCCTCTGGAGCATACAGCAGCTGATAAGTACTGGAAAGGTTAAGATTTTTAAATAGAAATAAATTACAAATCTGTTTAACTTTCTGGAGCCAGTTGATTTAAAAAAAATGCTTTCCAGTGGAGTACCCCTTAAAAGGGGTTAATCCTGCTCTGATGGGAGTTGTAGTTTTGCAACAGCTGGAGAGCCACAGGATGGGGGAATACCGGTATACTGAATGACCCGATAAATACACAGAACAGGTCGTACTTACCACAGTGCCCCCTAGAGGTGACCCGACTGGAGAATTGTTATAAGTGCTAGTCAATGACAGGTCTAAATCCACTGTTGGTGGATCTCCGAGAGGTGGGAGGGAGGACAGACTGTGAGACATCTCCATATCTGCCATCGAGAAGAAAACTTCTTCATCTAATTGGGAGAGAAGGAAGCATGTCAGACCTTTACAGAACATACCTTCTCAGAATAGGAGGAAAGCCCAGCGATTACCGTGACTAGAAGGAGTCTTGGCCGTATCAGTCTCATAAAAGCTGTGATCTGCAGACACCCCCCCGGACAGGTCGTCCTTCCTCAGGTACCGTTTTAGCTCCATCTGAAGCCGTAACTCATCCTCTTGTTGCATCGGGCGGCTCTTCCGATCTTTTCTAGACATGCCCAACCGGACAGAGTTTTCTGAGAACAGTTAAAAAAAAATGTCAAAGCTTATCAGAAACCTAGAAAAGAAGAAGCAGCAGCTTCTTTACAGTCCCATAAAAGGCCGAAGCCTCCAACCATCTCCAAATCCCAAAAATGACATTGTATCTATGTCAAGCTTAAGGTAATGTATACCAAAATGTGTAGTAACGCAACCGTAAAGTGGAACTGCTGCAAAACACAGGAACAAAAGTTTGCCCGGCTTCCATGGAAAACCTCTAAGTGTGGCCTCTGTTCTGCAGGATCTAACAAGTCCATGTATGACAAGCTTGGCTATTTACATATATAGTCCCAGTGGGAGGAAACATCTGGGTGATTGGCACAAACCACTGCATTCTCAGAATACATTTTACATATATACACACACATATACTGTATATATATATATATATATATATATATATTTTTTTTTTATTTAACTTGTTTTATGGACACTGAAAATGTACACATCATTGAGAAGTGTATGCACAGTAATATCAGTGTTAGTACAATGCTGTGACAAATAGGGCTGCAACGATTTAACAACTTTATCGATAAAAATTGATAAAGGGAATCGTCAATAACTATTTCCGATATAGAATATTCAGTCGTTAGGGGGCGGGGCCTAGAAACAGAAAAAACCTAACTATAGTTACTACTTTTCCTGCCACTACGTGTTCCCCTCTACCCCCCCCCCCCTTACCGTCCGATGCCCCCCCCCCCCCCCCTTACCCTCCGATGCCCCCCCTGCAGTTCAGTCCGGAGCCGGTGCTGCCTCCTGGTGCTCAGCGCCTATGGTCCTGACATCACTGGAGCCCACTCATTCTGGCCAGAAGCTCCGTTTTCCATCCTCCCTGCAGTGACAGGTCTTCCTGGTGCAGGGAATAGGTCGCCATCACTAAGGTCTGTGTACTGCATCTCCCCTGCAGCAAGGCTCCGGTTCATAGGTCAACCCTTCAGGTGCTGACCCCTCACTCCCCTGTTAAATCTTTAGGTGCTGCCTCCTGTCTTTCCCCGTTAACCCTAATTCCATTTTTTTTTTTTGTTTTAATCTGATTAAAAGTGGTACATTTTGTTCAGAATGCTCGGCCAATGTTACGGCCATGATGTCACGGCCAAGCCCCTTCCATTCATGTCTATGGGAGGGGACGTGTCAGATGACACGCCCCTTCCCATAGACATTAATGGAGGGGGCGGGGCTGTGACATCACGACCACTGCAGCAGGAAACCAGCATTTGTTTTGAACGCCGGGTGCTAAAGGAGATTGCGGGGGACCCCAGCGGTGGTTCCCCTACGATCAGACATCATATCCACTATTCTTTGGATAGGGGATAAGATGTCTAGCAGCGGAATACACCTTTAATCTTATTTATCTGATTAAATCGATAAAAAGAAAATAAAAAAAAAATAAAAACGGGCAACTAATCAATTTTTAAGTACAACTTAAAAGTAAAACTTTTGACATCAATAAACAAAACAGAATTACAGGTGGTCAAACCCAAACCTTTACATATATCCTTTATTAAATGGCAATCTTAACGCGTTTCCATGCCAAACATAGACTCTTTCTCAGATGTACGATAGCAAATGATATCCCTCTGGTTCACTGTGCTGCGAGCAAACTCCTGTACGTGGCGAGCAGAGTTGACCTGGTAGTTCCAACTCCATTTGCCACATACTACCAGGATAACTCTGTTTGCTGCATACAGGAGTTGGCTCACAGCAGAGTGAACCAAAGGGATATCATTTGCTATCATACATCTGAGGAAGAGGCTACGTTTGGCCTAGAAATGTGTTATGATGAAATCCATATAATAAAAGATATAAATGTAATCCTGATAATACACATCTTTCCTCAAAACCTTTTTAATTTCTCTATAAACATAGCCTTAGGTGAACTTCTGTTTGCAAGAAATAAAAATAAAAATATGATTAAAATTTTATAAAAATTTACAATACACCATATGCAACTGAAAATAAAGGAACAAGCGCTCCGTAGTGTGATACCGTAGAGGGAACAATAATTAGCCAGATAAAACTGGTGCTCACCAACGGTGGTTGTACTGTCCACGTACAACTGTTGGTATAGGCATAGAACCATGGGTAAGATGGGACCCTGCAGCCGCTCCTGGCAAGCAAACAACGAATCCAACGAGCACACCTCCACAGTAATGTCAGGATCAAGCAGGGAGCTGGGACTCTCGACAGGCTTAATTTTATTACCAATAATGCAACACGTTTCGCGGTAACTCCGCTTCATCAGGCAGGAGTTACCGCAAAACGCGATGCATTATGGGTAATAAAATCTTTTAGCCAGTCGAGAGTCCCAGCGTCCTGCTTGATCCTGACATTACTGTGGAGGTGTGCTCGTTGGATTCATTTAATACACTACAGTGACCCCTCGACATACGATGGCCATCGCATTTTGAAGGCAGCATCAACATACGATGCTTTTGTATGTCGGGGCCATCGCATAAACGGCTATCTAGCAGCGCTGACTGCTTCAGCTGCCACCGGATAGCCGTTTACGGTGCCCTGTGTGCACCGCTGACGATCACTTACCTGTCCTCGGGGCTCCGGCGTGTCCTCTTCGGGATCCTCTGCATTGTCGGCGCTCTCCATCTACGTCCTCACGTCTCTGCGCACGTCGTCCCGTCATCCAATACGAACGGCGTGCGTAGCGATGTGATGGCGGCGACAGAGAGCACGGATGCCGGGGAAGCAGAGGCCTTGCCGGAGCTTCGGGGACACCTCGAGGATGCGGCGACAGCGATGGACAGCGACATCCCGGGCAGCGGTGACGGTCCGGAGCGGCGGGGACAGGTGAGTACAACTTCCTCTAACAGTGGTCTACAACCTGCGGACCTCCAGATGTTGCAAAACTACAACACCCAGCATGCCCGGACAGCCAACGGCTGTCCGGGCATGCTGGGTGTTGTAGTTTTGCAACATCTGGAGGTCTGCAGGTTGTAGACCACTGTCCTATACTTTACATTGCACGGATTCCTCAACATACGATGGTTTCAACAAACGATGGTCGGTTTGGTACGGATTACCATCATATGTTGAGGAACCACTGTATATGGAAACCAAAATGGTGGCATAAATATAACTAACCATTTTTGGTGTCCATATAGTGTATTTTAACTTTATAATTTTTTAATATTATTTTGGGTTCTCTATTTTACGATGTCTACTGTGTGATATAAATAATATGATGGGAGAAATGTATCAATACTTGACACCAGAAAACTAGCATAGACAAGTCATACATGTTTCGCAAGCCTTATTTCTTATTTTTTCTGGTGTCAAGCATGGATAAATGTCCCCTACCAATATCTTTATTTTCAAGTTCAGTATAATTACATAAATACCCTATTTTATTGTAAAATTTTAAATTCAATAGCTTTTTATTCATTTTTTTAATCAACTGGTGTTAGAAAGTTAAACAGATTTGTAAATTACTTCTATTTAAAAATCTTAATCCTTCCAGAACCTATCAGCTGCTGTATACTCCAGAGGAAGTTGTGTAGTTCTTTCCAGTCTAACCCCAGTGCTCTCTGCTGACACCTCCGTCCATGTCAGGAACTGTCCAGAGTAGGAGCAAATACCTATAGCAAACCACCCAGCTCTGGACCATTCCTGAAATGGACAGAGGTGTCAGAAAAGAGCACTGTGGTCAGACAGAAAAATTCAAAAAGAAAAGAACTTCCCCTGGAGCACACAGCAGCTAATAAGTACTGGAAGGATTACGACTTCTAAATTGAAGTAATTTACAAATCTGTTTAACTTTCTGGCACCAGTTGATTTAAAAAAAAAAATAGTTTTCCAGTGGAGTACCCCTTTAATGTCAGATATCAGCCGATCGGTGATGTCCGGTATTAGCTGTGGGTCCCAGCTGCTGAAAGCGCGAAAGTGCGCTTCAAAAAGGCAGGAGCAGTACCCATGAAATAAAATACACTGTGTGAACATAGACTATTAGAAATAAAAAATATGGATGTATTTTATTTCTTTTTTTACGGCCGTATTTTGCTATTCGTTCATTTTACACTGTGTGAACATAGCCTAAGAGTAGGGCGCAGGGCTGAAGGGGTTAATGCATACGCACTCAATGGAGACAAGCTGCTTACATAAATTCTAATCAGACGGAAATTAATCCCCGAAATAACATTGCTATAAAAGCTCACAAAAGGGCCTATATGAGAGATCCAATAAAAAACAACCACACACATCATATAAACAGTACAGAGTTTTGCACAGATTCCCCATAAAACTCTTATTAATGATGCATTTTATCTGGAAAACCATTAGGACATGATATCAGCCCCTGAAGCAGACAGAGCGGAGGCGGCTTACGGCACACTGAGAGGAACAGATGTTTTCGGGAAAGGGTGACTGAAAGGACAGAGCTGAAGAGACAAGGCAGAGGTGACATTTATCCATCTGGGCGTACGGGGCGCGGAGGAGAAGCTTCTCTTACCTGGCCCGGCGACCGACGACAACAGGTCCAGCAGGAGGTGAACTTGGCGAGGAGAAAGGAAGACGTGAAAGGAATCCACACGTCCGTCCACATCCAGCTGAGGAAAAACAGAAATGCGCATCAGTATCCAGCTCTAATCCTAAGGCCCTGTTCACATTCGGCGTGATTTTTGCGGAATTTCTCAGCCGGAAATTCCGTTTTCAGCAGTCGCCGACTCATCAGTTGGCGCTAGGACCGCTCTGAAATGCGCCGACAATTTTTGCTGTGGAGGCCGGAATTAGAATTTCTGCACCAGATGTTTCCGGCATCCCGTTGAAAACAACAGGATTTCCAAGCGCAATTATTCCGCTTCGAAATTCTGCCGTGTGAACAGCACCACAATAACCTTAAAGGGGTTATCCAGGAAAAAAATTTTTTTTTTTTTATATATCAACTGGCTCCAGAAAGTTAAACAGATTTGTAAATTACTTCTATTAAAAAAATCTTAATCCTTTCAGTACTTATGAGCTTCTGAAGTGAAGGTTGTTCTTTTCTGTCTAAGTCCTCTCTGATGACAAGTGTCTCGGAAAACGCCCAGTTTAGAAGCAAATTCCCATAGCAAACCTCTTCTAAACTGGGCGTTTCCCGAGACAGGTGTCATCAGAGAGCACTTAGACAGAAAAGAACAACCTTCACTTCAGAAGCTCATAAGTATTGAAAGGATTAAGATTTTTTTTAATAGAAGTAATTTACAAATCGGTTTAACTTTCTGGAGCCAGTTGATATATATAAAAAAGTTTTTTCCTGGAATACCCCTTTAATACTTCTGTGCTCAAAACCAAGTGTATACAAGCTGTAGGTGTACAAAGCCCATACTGAATTATAGGTATAGACCAACGTTTCCCCATCCAGTGTGCCTCCAGCTGTTGCCAATCTACAACTCCCAGCATGCCCGGACAGCCAACGGCTGTCCGGTCATGCTGGGAGTTGTAGATTTGCAACAGCTGGAGGCACACTGGATGGGGAAACACTGGTATAGACTGAATATGTGTGTCTGTAATTTCACATCCCTCAGCCATTTTTAGACCCAACGGGTGGGGAAAGAGTAGAAAAAAAATTGGAAAGGGTTAAAACTGATCCTATCTCCATGTGTATGAAGGTGTTCCAACTCTACTCCATGAAAAACAAATATATAACCAAACTATGGCCACCAGCTTGCAGCAAGTTGTCTAGGCATGATGGGAGATGTAGTTTCGCAACAGGTAAGATATCGAAAGGTTGGACGCCACGACAAAGAGTCAGTGTGTTAGGCTGAGGATCAAGACACCCAGACTGTTCAAAACCTTTGATGTGTTTGTCTTGTGTCTGTAAGACAAGTAATACAAGTCTATGGAGGGGTTAGGAGGGAGAACTGCAAATGAGAGATAAAGCCTGCAGAGCAGAAATCTGCTAAAAAATACACCTATGTGAAGTTGGCACCCCATGTTCGCAAAAGATAAATATCAATACACACAGTTCATTTGTGCTGCGTTTTTGCTGATTTTTGTCACAAAAATGAATGTTTGTGCCGGTTTGGTTCCTGAGATTTTGCGCGTTAGATTTTTACGAAGCCCCGCCCACTTTCCACCCCATGTTCTTAAATTGTAAAAACAAATACACCATTCATTTGTGCTGCCTTTGTGCCACAAAAATGAACATTTGTGCCTCTTTGGTTTCCGAGATATTGCGGAATCGATATGCTGAAACCCCGCCCACTTTCCACCCCATGTTCTTAAATTTTAAAAACAAGTACACCATTCGTTTGTGCCAAGTTTGTGCCGCATAAATTAACGCTTGTGCCACTTTGGTTTCCGCGATATTGCGCGCTAGATTTGCCGATACCCCAACCAGACAAGGATAAAGGTTGCACCAATGTAGTAGTCATCAGAGAAGTTAATTAAGCATTAAGGGATTATACGTAGCAATACAGTATATGGTTTATTATGACATACACAGGGTTAATACTTCATATACCGTGACCGGTCAGTGATGAGAAGAGGTTATACCTGGCAGAGGTGGTCACGTCTGTATGTGCATCTCTGCTACCTTGATCCTGGAGGAGACCACACATTATTAAAGAGTTTGCGCCATCACTGGGGAACAAGATCAGGGTACTCTTGGATTTATAACCTCTACAACCAAGCACTAGTGCCGTTTGTGTAGTAATTCTTTTTTGATGGATGTGCAGAAGCCCAAACCACAACTTACCGTATTTTTCGCCGTATAAGACGCACTTTTTCTTCCCCAAAACTGGGGGGAAAAAGTCGGTGCGTCTTATATGGCAAATACACCCCTATCGCGGCGGTCCCTGCGGCCATCAACAGCCGGGACCCGCGACTAATACAGGACATCACCGATCGCGGTGATGCCCTGTATTAACCCTTCAGACACGGCGATCAAAGCTGACCGCCGCGTCTAAAGGGAAAGTGACACTAACCCGGCTGTTCAGTCGGGCTGTTCGGGACCGCCGCGATTTCACCGCGAACAGCCCGACTGAATAGCCGGGTTAGTGCTTACAGGACACCGGGAGGGACCTTACCTGCCTCCTCGGTGTCTTCTCCGTGCTGGGATCCCCTGTATGGCCGGCGCTCTCCTTCCTCGTCGTCACGTACGTGCGTCGGCGTGCGCAACGACGTGATGGGGGCGACGGAGTGCAAGGATACCCGGCCGGCAGCAGAGACGTTCCGGAGCGACGGGGACACGGCGACAGCGATGGAGCGACATCCAGGGCAGCGGTGACGGTCCGGAGCGGCGGGGACACGTGAGTATTACCTCCTATGCAGTGGTCTTCAATCTGCGGGCCTCCAGATGTTGCAAAACTACAACTCCCAGCATGCCCGGACAGCCAACGGCTGTCCGGGCATGCTGGGTGTTGTAGTTTTGCAACATCTGGAGGTCCGCAGGTTGAAGACCACTATTGGGTTAAAAATCTTAAATTTTTTAGATTTTGCACCTATAAATTGGGTGCGTCTTATACGCCGGTGCGTCCTATAGGATGAAAAATACTGCAAAATATATAGAAAGTTACATCTGGTTGGAGGAGTGTGGACAGACATTGAGAGTGTGTTCACACTAAAGAATTTCTGAGCTGAATTGCGCTTGTGAATTCCACTCAGAAAAACCAGTTCAGCAGAGTCCCATTGTTGTCAATGGGATTCCGTGGCACCATCCACACTACAGAATATCAAAAAATAAACATGTCCATCTTTTCAGCAGAATTCTGCGCAGACTGGATAACTACCTATGGGGACTGGCAATGTCTGTGCGGTCCTAGCGCCGTTTTCAGAATCTCCACAAGGAATTTCTCCAGACGGAGATTCTGCAGTGTGAACACGCCCGTAATGAGATTTCAGAGGGACAGGTAAGCAGTACAGCTACCATTATACATAGCAAACATTGTTTAGCCATATTTAGTTGCAGTATTCCATGTTAACCATAACTAATGAAAAGAGCATTACAGGAAAAATAAATATTGTGAACCAAAGTGGCACCAATATAATTTTTGGCAGCACAAATGTAGCACAAATGAATGGTGTACTTGTTTTTAAAATTGAAATGGGCACCGTCACCAACTTTATTTTTTGATATGTTGTAGTACTTATGTACTACAACATATCTATATATACTTTTATTATTATTTTTTTTAATTAAAATGGTTTAATTTACATTTGAAAACCGGCCACTAGGGGTCTCCCTCCTAGTGGCCGGCTGCAGCCTGGCGTGACGTCACGCCTGAAAAAGGACTGATTTTGGACAGGCAATCAGTCCTTTTTCAGTTAGACTGCACTCTCTCCCTGCCTGTCAATCAGACAGGCAGGGAGCAAGCGCATTGGCTCCCCGGCCACTGGCTGGGAGGCCACTCCTCCCGCACATCGCCACCGCCTCGTTGCCGCCGCTGTCCCTGCATGCCCGCTGCCGGACTCTGCAGTAAGTGTAATGAGGGAACGGGGTATGCGGGAGGGGGGTTTGTGATGGAGGGAACGGGGTATGGCGCGCGGGGGGGGGGGGGGGGAACGGAGGGAACAGGCTAGCGCCGCATGTAGCTAGCTAATAGTTTATCTACACAGGGTGCCTCCAGCTGTTTCAATACTACAACTCCCAGCATGCCCTGACAGCCAATAGATGTCAAGGCAAGCTGGGAGTTGTAGTGGGGAAACAGCTGGAGGCACCCTGTGTGGATGAACTAAGGGCGGAAGTCCCCCCCCAGCAGGCATCAGTGACGTGGTGCCTGCTGGGGAAGTCTGCCTGGTAGTGAGCACACTACCAGGCAGAAAAAAGTTATTTTTAATATAGTAAAAATAAAAATTAAAAGCAGGGAGGGGGTTAGGGATAGATTGGCAATAGGATTGGCAATAGAAAAAAAAATAGGATGGTGGGAGCTACCTTTTAACAACATGGGGTGGAGAGTGGGCGGGGCTTCATAAAAATCTAACACGCAATATCTCAGGAACCAAACCGGCACAAATGAATGGTGTATTTATATTCATCTTTTGCAAACATGGGGTACCAACAGGTAAAAAAAATGCCATATACAAGTCATATTATGGTGCTGCTCCTCATGTACACAGACAGGGCAGCTTATCCTGAAAAATCACCTAAAATGACAGGAAACCTTTAAGGAATTTTAACAGAGAAAAATTTTAAAAAATACAAACAGATAGTAAAAGTGGAAGAAAAAGAAAAACATAGCTGCAGAAGAATCAGCCTCAGGTTTGGTTGATTTGGATAACTCCTTTAGCTTTTCTTAGCCCCTCCATAAGTCTGGTTAATGGGGAAGATTTATCAAAACCTGTCCAGAGGAAAAGCTGCCAACCAATCAGATCGCTTCCTTCATTTCTAACAAATGTAAAAATGGATCTGATTGGTTGCTATGGGCAACTGGGAAACCTTTTCCTTTGCACAGGTTTTGATAAATCTCCCCCAATGACCCTGATTTACTAAGAGTGTCGGGTTATTTTCAGAGTGTTTAACATAAAAAACTACTAAGGGGTTAAAGTCAGTGGATAAAAAAAAAAAAATATATATATATATATATATATATATATATATATATATATATATATATATATATATATATATATATAAAAACACACTTTTTAACAGATTCCCCACACCTCAAGGCAGTCGGGTTTTTAGGTTCAGTATTTCACAATTTTTCTAGTGAGTTTTTAAATACAACTGTCGGGTTTTGGGACAAAAGGTCGGGAACACGCCCCAAATTATGCAAAGCACGTCCCTTTAGTCGGATTAAAAAAATAGAGTAATTAGAAAACTGTCGGGTTTTTACCAGTAAAATGTGTCGTACAAAGTGTCGCAGAGGACGTGTCGCATAACCCGAAAAAAAGAGTCGAGATCATGTTAGTAAATCAGGGCCAATGTGTATTATTAGAAAGTTACTGACCTTTGCCCCCGGAAGAACTTCATTCTGTTTCAGGATCAGCCCCAGCTCAATTTTACCGACCAGTGTGGCGATCTGGACGGGGTCAGAGGGGGTGACTTCGGTCACGCTTCTTGTGAACTGCGGGTGGGGCTCAAACACTGGTTTGGGGTTCCAGCTGGGTGACAGTTTTGGCTCAGTTTCCTGAAGAACAGCAATAGATATGATATGTCACCCGCTGGATGATGTAGAAAAGCCTCATTGTTTATTAGCTGTCATTTGTGGCGCACAACATCTCCCAGAATAACAGCACTCACAGCACTCTAGGTCTCTAATAAACACAATTCCCTCTATGGAGAGTTGCAGAAACCATTACAAAACTACAAGTCCCAGTAAAGTCCAATAGATATCACCAGTCTAGATTTGATGGGAGTCGTTATTTTGCAACAGTTAAAGGTGTACTCCGCCCCTAGACAGCTTATCCCCTATCCGAAGGATCGGGGATAAGATGCCTGATCGCGGGGGTCCGGTGCTGGGACCCCCACGATCTCAGTGCAGCACCCAGTGTTCGTTCATTGAGGGGACACGACCCTGACGTCCTCACCCAGCATTTTAAAGGGGTTATCCAGGAAAAAAAATTTTTTTTTTATATATATATATATATATGTAAATATCAGCTGGCTCCAGAAAGTTAAACAGATTTGTAAATTACTTCTATTAAAAAATCTTAATCCTTTCAGTACTTATCAGCTGCTGAAGTTTAGTTGTTCTTTTCTGTCTAAGTGCTCTCTGATGACACCTGTCTCGGGAATTGTCCAGAGTAGAAGCAAATCCCCATAGCAAACCTCTTTTACTCTGTGCAGTTCCCGAGACAAGCAGAGAGCACTGTTGCCAGACAGAAAAGAACAACTCAACTTCAGCTGCTGCTAATTATTGGAAGGATTAATATTTTTTAATAGAACTCCTTTACAAATCTGTTTAACTTTCTGGAGACAGTTGATTATATATATATATATATATATATATATATATATATATATATATATATATATAAAGTTTTTTCCTGGACTACCCCTTTAAAATGCTGGGTGAGGACGGCAGGGTCGTGTCCCCTCAATGAAAGTCTATGGGAGGGGGGCGTGGCGGTCATCACGCACACTCCCATAGACTTGTATTGAGGGGGTGTGGCATGAAGTCATGACACCGCTGCCTACTCACAGCTGGGGCAGTGGAGTACCCCTTTAAAGAAGTACACTGAAAGGCATATAGCAGTAAACCCCAAACTGTGGAACTTCAGATGTTGCAAAACTCTGACTCCCTTTTCAGGGACGGTCTTTTAAAAAAAATTTTTTTACTAAACTTATTATTATTTTATTTAACATTAAAGTCCTTCTAGGTAAATCAATAGATTGCTAATACTGAACAACACTGTGGTATTGCATAGCATTGCTCAGTGTGATTGGCGCTCTAGTGGATGAGCTCAGGGAATGCATGGAGGTAATTGGGGGCACTCTGGCTGCCATGGAATCCGATTGGACCCCAATTTATGGAGGTGCAGACAAGAGAGATGACTGATGTCAAACCTGTCAAAAACAAAATTCAAAAAGAAAAGAATTTCCTCTGTAGCATACAGCTGCTAAAAAGTACTGGAAGGGTAAAGATTTTTTTTTATAGAAGTTATTTACAAATCTATTTATTTTTTAAATCAACTGGTGCCAGAAAGTTAAATATTTTCCACCGGAGTAACCCTTTAATGAACAGTGAGACATACATATACGTCGCTGCGTGCCAAGGCCCAGGCGGCAGCACATACATGTACGTCGCATGTCCTCTGGGGCAATGTTTTCCAAATAAAGTGCCGCCAGCTTTTGCAAAACTACAACTCGCAGCATGCCCGGACAGCCTTCGGCTGTCCGGGCATGCTGAGAGTTGTAGTTTTGCAACAGCTGGAGACACACAGGTTGGAAAACACTGCTCAAGAGGTTGAAGGACTTTCACACATATACAAAAAGCAAGTCCGTTACCACGTGCAATGTTGAAGAAACAGGTGAAGACTTTGCAGAGGCCGGGAACTCGTCCCAGAAAAAGGAGACTCCGCTCAGCTCCAGAACTTTATGAGCAAAGGCAGAAGGTCTGTGGACATTGATCCCGGACTGCTCGTCCACAGTCTCATCGGAATAGACAGTCCTGCAAGTATAAGATCAGAGGGTGAGACCACCTACCCAACACCGCACACCAGAGGGTTCACCATAGACCCCCATTACCTACCTGCTGATTCTAATTTCGAGGGCACATCCAGTTTTAGAGTTCTCAGGGATATTTTCTATTCTAAAAACAGTGTCGATAAACGTGACTCTGACGCGTCTTAGGACTAGAAAAGAAGGACATAAAATTAAATAAAATAAGTAACATTCACAGAATGAAAAATTTTTTACCTCACAAAAACTGGACGTTTGTTCTAATGCTACGCGAACACACAGGTTGGGCTATGTTCACCCGTGCACCTGGAGGCTCCATTGTTTTTCCATTCACACGCTCCATTGGCTTATCCCCATGCGCAGAATAGGGGATAAGTGTCTAATCACGGGGCGGTCCGATGCTGGGACCCCCATGATGTACTGTACGGTGACCCGACATGACGCGGCTCTGCGTGGCTAATGCGCGTCACGAGGCGCCCCCTCTGTACGGCTTTATGGGAGAGGCGGGGATGCATGAACGCTGCATGTCTGCTTCTCCCATAGAGATATATGGAGGGGGCGGGGCGGCCGCTGCCTCATGCTGCGGCCGACAGGTTGGGCTATGTTCACATTTGCACCTGGAGGCTCCATTGTTTTTCCAATCATATGCTCCATTTAGGAGCAAAAGGATTAAAGGAGTACTGCAGTCTTAGACATTTATTCCCTTATCCGCAGGATAGGTGATAAGTGTCTGATCACAGGGTCCCAGCGGTCGGACCCCCCGCGATGAGACACTTATCCCCTATCTCCCGTCCGGGGACCCGGCACTGCTGCGGCTTTGCATGGCTAATGCGCGTGTCGTCAAGTTCACTGAGGTCGACAACACGCCCCCTCCATACAGCGAACGCTGCATCTCCGCCTCTCCCATAGAGATACATGGAGGTAACATGTCGGCAGGGCCGGGGCCCCGTACAGGAGATCACAGGGGTCCCAGCATTGGGACAACCCTCCCGCGATCAGACACTTATTCCCTATGCTGCAGATAGGGGATAAGTGTCTAGGGCTGCAGATCTCCTTTAAAAAAACTGAACAGGGGGCTCTACTTTATTGGGATCTGTTGGGTTTTCCAGACAAAAAAAAATAAAAAATAAAAATTTCCATGCCATGTTTTTTTGAACAATTTTCTGCGATAGAGACCCCAGTGAGCCTCCAATGCAGAACATAGCCTTATGGTACATTGAGACGAGCGGTATTTCGCTGCAGATCCACCGCTGAAGGACCTCTGTAAGCTGCTGTACATGTGCCAGCTCGGAGCAGTAATACGCCGCTACGAGCAGACACACTGTGATGTGCGAGTCGCCGCGCGCATGCACAGTATACTTGCACATTGCGGCAGCTCTCGGCCTAGCTCATAGAGCACGGGGAGCGGCGGCGATGTGTGAGAGTACACCGCGCATGCGCTTCAGTGTGTCTGCACGTAGCGGCGTAAAGCCACCATACAGAGGTCCTTCAGCGGCGGATCCGCAGCGTAAAACACGCTGTAAATCCGCTCGTCTGAACGTACCCTGAACGTAACGGAATGTTCGCCCCGGAAAATTTAACAAACCTTCAGCTGTGAAAATAGTTATATCTGTAGGGTTGTTTTTTTTTTATTATTATTGTTCTGGATGGAAACTTCAAAGACTGTTGTTGAGCAGATACAATCTGTCAATTGATCACTGGCACTCAAGAAGGGGATTCAAGGGCAGTCACAGGAGGAATACATTTCATACAGGACCAATTAAACACCTACTGTTACCTCTATAGATGACCCCAATAAGATCTGCTCAGCCCTGTATTGGAACCCTGATATTTTTGGATTCATGATAAGACATAATGAAAGATCCAGTTGACTTTAAAGGGGTACTCCGCCCCTAGACATCTTATCCCCTATCCATCGATCTCGGCTGCGGCACCCCAGACATCCGGTGCACGGAGTGAACTTCGTACAGTGCTGGATGACTGGCGATACGGGGCGGAGGATCGTGACATCACGGTCCTGCCCCGCTCGTGACATCATAGCCATGCCCCCTCAATACAAGTCTACGGTTGTCACGCCCCCTCCCATAGACTTGCATTGAGGGGGAATGACTGTGATGTCGTGACGGGCAAGACCGACCTCGGCAGAGTGAAAACAGCATTAGAAACATTTACTTCCGAACGTTGGCCAGTGGAGTACCCCTTTAAATGGGTTCTGCAACGGAGCTGCCCAATTCAGACGTTACCCTTATTTCATATCATTGCGTCTTCATTGGCTGGTTGAGAAGCATACTGTACTGTCCTGTTTGTACTCAATAAACTCTGCTTAAAGACAATCATGTTCAAAATGGTGCGGAAAAGAAACACAAGGCACACTAGAACGTTGCAGAACTTTGTAAAAAAACTGCTTATACCCCCAGGGGCAAGGAGAACAAATGTAAACCGCCACAGCTTAATATGTTGCATTAACCCCTTAAGGACACAGCCCATTTCGGCCTTGAGGACAGAGTCAAGTTTCATTTTTGAGTTTTCGTATTTTCCTACTTACCTTTTAAGAGACATAACTCTTACCTTTCCATTTATAGGCCCATATGAGGACTTTTGTTGCAACCAATTATACTTTGTAATGACACCTTTCATTTTACCATAAAATGTACAGCGAGCAAAACAAAAAAAAATTATTAAAAAAAGGAGTACCCTACCATGATATTTTTAAATGGGCGCAGCCATTAAGCATGATTTTTTATATTTGATTCCTTATGCCAAAATAAATAACTTTTGTAATTGGCTTCCATTAAAAAAAAAATAATAATAAAATAAGTTTTATGTTACTTTTTTGGCTGTATACTTCTGGCTACCAGGGGTCTCCCTTCTTGGCCAGAACACATTCCGTCTGGTCAAAATTTTGGTCTTCTGCTTGTAATGGCAGGAGACCAAACTCAGGAAGTGTTTCTCTGCACTGACCGTGATTGACAGGTGCAAAGAGCCTCACTAAAAGCTGCACAGACTAAACTGCACAGACTAAAAGCAGAACAAAGCCTCACTGAAAGAAGCAGAGACTGAAAGCTGCTGCACAGAGCCTGAGGTCTTCTATTCATCACAGCACTACAACCATGTGAGGGCTAAAGTGGTCCCACAGCAGGCTTCAGTGACATCATGCCTGCTGGGAAAAGCCCGCTTCCTTCTGCTGGAAGATTGCACTATGTGAGCAAGAAGAAAGGTAAGATATACAGCTTTTTAAAGCTCTGACATTTTTTCTAAGGGTGTGAGGAGTGCTAGGAGCAGTTAGGGAAAATAGCCTGTTAGTTTAGAGAAGTTTATTTGGTGACAGGTACTCTTTAGATTCTATAATCCTCCCAATTCACTGCCCCCATCATGATAAACCACCCCCTGCCTTTATTTTTATTATTTTTTAGTTTTCTACCTTGATATTGCTCTGTATTTTCTGCTCAGTCAGATTCACAGACTGGGAAGGGGTGTTCCCCAGCAGGCAGGACATCATTTGAAGCCATACAGGAGAGAACTTCCTCCCTCACTGTGCTACAAACAGCCCAGAGCAGATCAGTGTGAGATGAGCTATGACTGGCCAAGGCTGCACAAACTCCCCTCAGCACTCCAGACTGCATTTCCTGATTTTGGACTTCTGCCAGGGCAGCAGGAGTCTAAAGACTGTGCAAAAATGGGGGGGGGGGGGGGGGGGGGAGATGTGCTCTGAACAAGTAGGGAGACACCTAGTGGCAGCTTTTTTAAACTCAAATAAAACATAGAAAACTTCATTAATTTAAACAAGGTACATTAGAAAGATTTTTTATTTACCCTAAGGAGTGCAATAGCAAACATTTGTTTTAATGAGAGTGCCGAGAGTGCCCATTTAATTGGGGGGGGGGGGGGGATTGAAAAAAAATGAGTTTTTAAGCAGTGTACTTTATTCTGTGGGTCGATACGATTAAAAGGATACCATGGTTGCTTGCTAATTTATTGTGCTGCTTTTACATAAACATCAAACTTTTTTTTAATACAAAGTAAGTATGTTTTTTGTGTTCTGCCCTAGCTACTACTAACAACAAGCAGTGGGCGGGCAGCAGACTGCAGGAATGGGGGGGGGGGGGGGCGTCACACCTAGTGGTCAGGAATTTGGAATCGTTGTTCTGGGGAAAGGAGTCATTTTTGGTAAATGAGGTGACAGTGTTAGAAACCAGGTAGGTTATCTATTATCTCTGTCTGAAAAGACAGTAACTATTTAAGTCTCACCGGTTTCTATTGTTTCTGCAAACTTCTCCAACCCCTCGAAAGGCTGAGATGATTCCTGGTCATCGGTGAGTTTCTGGCTCAGACACTCCCTGGCCAACTGCATGCTGCTGGTCATAAAGCTGGACCAATACATTGGCTCAGAGGCGGACCCTGGGGGAGAATCGGGGGACAAAAACTAAAATTTAGGATTCATGTAATATGGAACAATCCAAGGGCAGAGATTATGGCATAAAAAAAATTAGAAGAAATGGATGAGCGTCATCCTGTGACTTTTACTTACGTGGTCGCGGTCTTGGCCTGAAAACCATCTCCAGCCCCTTCACTTCTAGTGCACAGTTATCTTGTAATAAGGACCCCCAAGGCACCGACAGGGAGATGGTCTGTATGAAGCCTTCAGTCACTTCCAGGGGGGCATCAGCCGACTCCATGATTTCATTAAGACTCTGAAAATGGGAGACAAATACAGGATGTAACTCAGGATCAGTACAGGATAAGTAATGTAATGTATGTACACAGTGACCTCACCAGCAGAATAGTGAGTGCAGCTCTGGGGTATAATACAGGATATAACTCAGGATCAGTACAGGATAAGTAATGTAATGTATGTACACAGTGACCCCCCCCCCAGCAGAATAGTGAGTACAGCTCTGGGGTATAATTCAGGATATAACTCAGGATCAGTACAGGATAAGTAATGTAATGTATGTACATAGTGACCTCACCAGCAGAATAGTGAGTACAGCTCTGGAGTATAATACAGGATATAACTCAGGATCAGTACAGGATAAGTAATGTAATGTATGTACACAGTGACCTCACCAGCAGAATAGTGAGTACAGCTCTGGAGTATAATACAGGATATAACTCAGGATCAGTACAGGATAAGTAATGTAATGTATGTACACAGTGACCTCACCAGCAGAATAGTGAGTACAGCTCTGGAGTATAATACAGGATATAACTCAGGATCAGTACAGGATAAGTAATGTAATGTATGTACACAGTGACCTCACCAGCAGAATAGTGAGTAAAGCTCTGGAGTATAATACAGGATATAACTCAGGGTCAGTACAGGATAAGTAATGTAATGTATTTACACAGTGACCTCACCAGCAGAATAGTGAGTACAGCTCTGGAGTATAATACAGGATATAACTCAGGATCAGTACAGGATAAGTAATGTAATGTATGTACACAGTGACCTCACCAGCAGAATAGTGAGTACAGCTCTGGAGTATAATACAGGATATAACTCAGGGTCAGTACATGATAAGTAATGTAATGTATGTACACAGTGACCTCACCAGTAGAATAGTGAGTACAGCTCTGGAGTATAATACAGGATATAACTCAGGGTCAGTACAGGATAAGTAATGTAATGTATTCAGAAAGTTAACCCATTATGTAGGTTAATTCTATATTTCCTGTAAAACAGTGGACATGCCCTTTAATGATTCAGCAGTTTATACTATATAGAGGATGAAGCACATAATACACAAGGACAATCTCCGTTATCTGCCTGACGTGATCTCCGTTATGTATTTAGCCACTTGACATATCTGTGAATTTCCTAGAGATAAGTCCTATCAGAGTTTTCTCTCCATTGCTGGATATATTTGGGCTGACGCTCCTGTCTAGAGGCTATTCTAGGTTTATCTGCAGAGATGTCATCAGTCTCCCAGACACCGCAGGATGAAGATGCAGTTTTTCTGTTTCCTGCAATTGGGCATCGACGAAATGAAAAGGGTTCCTGGGAAATGGCACCAGCTTTGTAATATTTTTGCTGCTCCTTCATCTCTAAGACTGTAACCACAAAGGGGGACAGTTTGGGATAGACCTATGAATCTCTGTGCACATAATCTATACCCATGGAAATGCATTGTATCATTGAAGGGGTTGTCCGCTTCAGAAAACTAATGCTGCTTTACTATGTTAGGGAATTCAAAGTCAATGGGACTTTAGAGATTCAAAAGGAGATTCCGGTGAAAAACTATTTTTTTCATATTAACTGGCTCCAGAAAGTTAAACAGATTTGTAAATTACTTCTATTTAAAAATCTTAATCCCACCAGTACTTATCAGCTGCTGTATACTACAGAGGAAGTTCTTTTCTTTTTGAATTTCCTTTCTGTCTGGCCACAGTGCTCTCTGCTGACACCTCTGTCCATTTTGGGAACTGTCCAGAGCAGGAGAGGTTTGCTATGGGGATTTTCTCCTGCTCTGGACAGTTCATAAAACAGACAGAGGTGTCAGCAGAGAGCACCGAGATCAGACAGAAAAGAAATTAAAAAAATATATATATTTCTGGCACCAGTTGATTTAAAAGAAAAGGTTTTCCAGCAGAGTTCCCCTTTAAAGAGTAACTCCGATGTTGGTCCAGTAGCAGGATCTCTGTTTAAACCGTAACTCCAGTCACGCTGTGGCAGCAAGATAGCGGTCTCAATTTTCTTGTCACCTTCAGAGCCCGAGGGTGAAGCAATCAGGATACAAATTTGGCAAAAAACACATAGGGGGAGATATATCAAAACCTGTGCAGAAGAAAATTGACCATGTTGCCCATAGCAACCAATCAGATCGCTTCCTTCACTTTGCAGAGGCCTTGTTAAAAATGAAAGAAGCGATCTGATTGGTTGCTATGGGCCACTCAGCAACTTTTCCTGTGCGCAGGTTTTGATAAATCTCCCCCCATAATGCTAAAGTCCCACGCAAGTCATACAAAGTCGCCGTAGTCTCTGGCTGCGAAGGTGAAAATGTAAATATAGATCCTGCAACTGAAACACGTGACTAAGTTAGGATTTATATCTTCCCGCAACTTTGTAGCCTGAGACTAAGGGTACGTTCACATTACGGAATTCCACAGGCGGAATTACGCGAACGGAATTCAGTGGTGTGAACTTAACACAAGACCCGTGCACACTGCGGAATTTCAGCAGCGGACAATTCTGCTGCTGAAACTGTTCCGCACAAAGAAAGAACATGTTCATTCTTTGCGCAGATTCCGCGAGCACTGCATAGCCGTCAATGGTGAAGGCTCAGTGCCCCACGGCCCTAGCGCTGAAGTATTTTCGGCAGCGGCCGCCAGACGGATCTGATTGGTTGCTCTGGGCAACTCACCAACTTCTCCTCTGGACGGGTTTTGATAAATCTCCTCCCCTAGCTCTTATGTGGAACACACTGGCGTCCGCCTCGTGCGGCGATATGTTTCCTGTACATCTGCACCTTTTATATACGTATAATTAATAAAAGCCGCTGCGGATTTGCAAGACTGGTGAGTTGCCCTCTTTCATATCTCTTTGCTGCTGTGCTGGACTATCGGGGACTTTGCTTCAGAGAGAGATGAGCACCACATGCGGCATTTGGTCACCGGCTGCGGTTATGTAGGGAGGAGTTGAAATGTATGGAACAAACCATGTCGATCATCCTTTTATTATTGTGTGAACATACTTCATAAAAATTTTATTTTTGTTTTATAGAAATCATGGCTTATTAAAAAAAAATAATTTAAGGGGTACTCCGGTTGAAATTATTTATTTTTATTTATTTACATCAACTGGTGTCAGAAAGTTAAACAGATTTGTAAATTACTTCTATTAAAAAATCTTAATCCTTCCAGTACTTTTTAGGGGTTGTATACAACAGAGGAAGTACTTTTCTTTTTGGATTTCTCTTCTGTCACGACCACAGTGCTCTCTGCTGACCTCTGCTGTCCATTTTAGGAACTGTCCAGAGCAGGAGAAAATCCCCATAGCAAACATATGCTGCTCTGAACAGTTCCTAAAATGGACAGCAGAGAGCATCGTGACAAGAGAAATCCAAAATGAAAATCATTTCCTCAGTAGTGTACAGCCCATAAAAAGTACTGGAAGGATTAAGATTTTTCTTTAAAGAACTAATTTACAAATCTGTTTAACTTTCTGGCACCAGTTGATCAAAAAAATAAAAATAAAAAATTTCCACCAGAGTACCAGATCACTGGGGGTCCCCATACCATCCAGAACATAATCCTGTCCACTTGCAGCATCATCTTTGTCCCAGCTGAAGCACAGGCAGGGACAAAGGCCAGTAAGTAAGTGCTGGACTAGCACTCCTCTGTGCTCACTCCTGTCCTATCAGACTGCAGCATGAAAACAGAGAGGAGGGGGTTACAGAGCAGCCTACAGTGATTGGATGAAGACACCCAGCACAGTACAGCAGACTCAAGGAGGAAGTGAAACCATGTTGAGTGAAGATGGGCTCATACACGCCCCTTCCTGAGCAGTGGATGCCAGAATGAGTGAGCAACATCATGGAGGGATTTGTGAGCAAAATACAGAAGCTAGACACGTAAAAAAAAGACAAGTAAAGCATGTGCAAGACCTAGTGCGTAACATATAGAAGTATTTTTTGTTCTGTGATAGGACAGGTACACTTTAAACAGACATCCTGTCGCCAGGGCGTGAACAGGGTTAAACTTTAAAAGGGGGTTTTGGAAGGAGTAAGACAGACTCCTTATGATCAATGCATGCCCTTCATAGTGATGACCAATGAGGGTCCCCATAGTCGCACCCTCCCAATCACGGGTACACACAGCGTATATAGAACCCTTTTTTAACACGTAAAGTTCGCTCATTGATTTATACAGTAATATCTACATTAATGCAAGATTTTATTTTACAGCCATTCGCCTGGTTCCTAGAATAAATCGCGATGTCATTCATTATTAATATCACCCGGCTGACCGCATCTACTTACGGCAAAGATCAGCAAATTAAAGGGGTTATCCAGGAAAAAACTTTTTTTTTATATATATCAAGTGGTTCAAGAAAGTTAAACAGATTTGTAAATTACTTCTATAAAAAAAATCTTAATCCGTTCAGTACTTATGAGCTTCTGAAGTTGAGTTGTTCTTTTCTGCCTAAGTGCTCTCTGATGACACGTGTCTCGGGAACCAGCCAGTTTAGAAGCAAATCCCCATAGCAAACCTATTCTGCTCTGTGCAGTTCCCGAGACAAGCAGAGATGTCAGCAGAGAGCACTGTTGCCAGACAGAAAACAACAACTCAACTTCAGCAGCTGATAATTATTAAAAGGATTAAGATTTTTTTTATAGAAGTAAGTTACAAATCTGTTTAACTTTCTGGAGCCAGTTGATATATATATACACACCGGTATATAAAAAAGTTTTTTCCTGGAATACCCCTTTAAACACTCAGGATCCACGTGATGGGGTGATAGCAATGTTAGAGAGTACCTGTCATGATCTTGTTTAATGTTATAATCCTCCCAGTTCACCTTGATGTTGCTCTGTATTTTTTGCTCAGTCAGATTCACAGACTGGGAAGGGGCATTCCCCAGCAGGCGTGACATCATCTGAAGCCATACAGGGGAGAACTTCATCCCTCACTCTACTACACACAGCCCAGAGGAGTTCAGTGTGAGATGAGCTATGATTGACTAAGGCTGCACACACACCCCCTCAGCACTCCAGACTGCATTTCCTGATTTTGGACCTTCTGCCAGGCCAGTAGGAGTCCAAGTCTGTGCAAGAGACATTTTTTTTTAAACAAAGTACATTAGAAAGATTTTTTATTTACAATAGCAAAAAATTGTTTTAGTGAGAGTGCCCATTTAACCCTTTCGGGTACTTGAAGGTGGGGGAATGTTCCCCTAAGACGAAATATAAAAAATCTAATGTAAAAAGGGAAAGAGCCAGAGTTGACAACCAGGCCAAATATCTGTAGTAAAAACTACATTTCATAATGAAGAATAGCACAGGAAGGGATTGGTCCATGAGAGCGGCTTCTGATTGGCTGCTCACGTATCCTGTTAGGGGGAGGAAGAGGGTGAGGGTGAGTATCCTCTGTTGGAGGGGATGCATGTGTCGTGTGTGATTATTTCTTGTTCATGTATAAATAAGGCAGCTGACAATTATTCTGGATCTAGAAGGACAGGTACCACCACTATGTAGACAGTCAAGGCATGCTAGGAGTTGTAGTTTTACAAAGTTTTTGTAAAGGGGTACTCCAGTAGAAAACAAATGTTTTTAACGCAACTGGTGCCAGAAAATTTATACAAATTTGTAAATCACTTCTTTATAAAAAATCTTAATCCTTCCAGTATGTATCAGCTGCTGTATGCCCCATAGGACGGTGTTCTTTCCAGTCTGACCACAGTGCTCTCTGCTGCCCCCTCTGTCGGTGTCAGGAACTGTTCATAACAGGAGCAAATCCCCCATAGTAAACCTTTTCTGCTTTGAATACTTCCTGACATGGACAGAGGTGTCAGCAGAGAGCACTGTGGTCAGATGGAAAAGAACTACAAAACTTCCTCTGGAGTATACAGCAGCTGATAAGTACTGGAAGGATTAAAGGAGTACTACAGTATAATTTATTTAGTTATATATATATTTTTTTCTTTTTATTTGTTTTAAGTTTCCCCAGGCTGTCGGCATTTAAAAAAAACAACAAAAGATACATACCTGCTGCCACTCCCTTGATGACTCCGATAACCTTCTCTGGCCCCCGCAGCGATCCTCGTCCTGGTTGCCGGTGGTCAGTGAATCATACTGCACTCAGCTAATAACCGGCCGCAACGATAGGCTGAGCGGCAGTGTTAACGTATTAAGCCCCGGCAAAGGTCTTCTACCGTATCTGTATAACTTTCTGGCACCAGTTGATTTGAAAACAAGTTTTCCACTGTAGTTCCCCTTTAAAGGGGAACTAAGGTGGAAATTATTTTTTATTTTTTCAAATCAACTGGTGCCAGAAAGTTAAACAGATTTGTAAATTACTTGTATTTAAAAATCTTAATCCTTCTAGTACTTATCAGCTGCTGTATGCTCCAGAGGAAGTTGTGTAGTTCTTTCAAGTCTGACCACAGTGCTCTCTGCTGCCACCTCTGTCCATGTCAGGAACTGTCCAGAGCGGAAGAGGTTTTCTATGGGGATCTGCTCCTACTTTGTACCGTTTCTAAAATGGACAGAGGTGTCAGCAGAGAGCACTGTGGTCAGACTTGAAAGAACTTCACAACTTCGTCTGGAGAATACAGCAGCTGATAAGTATTGGAAGGATTAAAATTTTGAAATAGAAGTCATTTACAAATCTGTTTAACTTTAAGGTCCTCATACACATTACACCCCTTTAAGGTCCTCATACACATTACAAAGTAGTCGGCCGAACCCGCTGATTTCGGCAAGGCAGGCAGACTGTCTAAATCCTTATGGAGGCCTCCTGGTCCCAGAACGACAGAGCATGTTGGATTTCAACTGCCCAATCCCTTTGTTTTTAGAGAGATTTGGCTGAGCAGAGTCTTGGCAGTCGATGCCGTGTACCTATTTTTTTTTTTTTTTTTTTTTTTTTTTTTACAACCACTGCCCAACACGATCATGTGATCCCCGAGACGTGCCAAGGGTTAAAGTCCAGATGTAGTAAGGATAAGACTGATCTCGCTCCTACATTTAGGGCCTCGTGCGACAATCTGTGGTTTTACAGCTGTTGCAAAACTACAACTCCCAGCATGCCCGGACAGCCGCTGGCTGTCCGGGCATGCTGGGAGTTGTAGTTTTGCAACAGCTGTAGAAGCACAGATTGGAAGACCACTGCTTTCCAGCCTCTATAGTTTGAGATAGATAAGAAAGACGTACCCATTTATCCAGGGGGACCTGTGACAGGGTGCCGGTGCCTTGGTACAGGTCCAGGGTGAGCTGCTCCAGGCTGAGCTTCTCCTGCAGGAAGTGACCCAGGTATCTCTGGAGAAGGTACCTGCAGGCCCGCTTCTTGATGGATTCTGAGAAAGGCCAAGGCATGGTGACCACCAGGGGGCAGACTCTAGGAGCCCCTAAATATATTATAAAGCTTCGCTGTCAGCCAAAGTCATTAGTGCAGGCAAATAGCGTCAGTATAAGCAAATGGGTGGGGTCAGTGGGTCACATGACCTTTGTCCATGATCCAGGGACCCGGATGATGACTGAAGGTGGGCAAAGAACAATTGGATTTCTTATAATGGTATTTTCTACCTTCTTCTGGATCAAGTGACAAGTGATAGGATCAGAAAAATGGTGGGGAAAGTCACCACAGTCCAGTCCCTCCGACAGAGGAAGACAAAGCGCACGCAGAGGTTCACTATCAATCACACAATCCTGTGCAACCAGACACAATCCCGTACAATCAGAGACACAATCCCGTACAACCAGAGACACAATCCCGTACAGTCAGGGACACAATCCCGTACAGTCAGGGACACAATCCCGTACAACCAGAGACACAATCCCGTACAGTCAGGGACACAATCCCGTACAGTCAGGGACACAATCCCGTACAGTCAGGGACACAATCCCGTACAGTCAGGGACACAATCCCGTACAGTCAGGGACACAATCCCGTACAGCCAGAGACACAATCCCGTACAGCCAGAGACACAATCCCGTACAACCAGAGACACAATCCCGTACAACCAGAGACACAATCCCGTACAACCAGAGACACAATCCCGTACAACCAGAGACACAATCCCGTACAACCAGAGACACAATCCCGTACAACCAGAGACACAATCCAGTACAACCAGAGACACAATCCCGTACAACCAGAGACACAATCCTGTACAACCAGAGCCAGAATCACTTACACAATCTCATGCAGTCAGAGATAATCCAACACAATCAGTGACACAAGTTCATACAATCAGTTGTACTATCATTGTCAGAATGACTGACAGTCCCGAGCAGGCACCGACACAGTGCCGAGCAGTTGCTGAAACAGTCCCGAGCAGTCACCAATCACTGACACAGTCCTGAGCAGTTCCCGACACAGTCCTGAGCATGCACTGATCACCGACTTGGTCCTGAGCAGTCACCGACACAGTCCCGAGCAGTTCCCAACACAGTCCCGAGCAGGCACTGATCACCGACTCAGTCCCGAACAGTCACTGTCAGTCCCGAGCAGTCACCAACACAGTCCCAAGTAGGTACCAATCACCGACACAGTCCCGAGCAGTCCCCGACACAGTCCTGAGCAGTCCCCGACACAGTCCCGAGCAGTCCCCGACACAGTCCCGAGCAGTCACTGATCACTGACACAGTCCCAAGCAGTCCCCGACACAGTCTCGAGAAGTCCCTGACACAGTCCCGAGCAGTTAATGATCACTGACACAGTCCTGAGCAGTCACTGATCACTGACAAAGTCCTGAGCAGTCACTGATCACTGACACAGTCCTGAGCAGTCACCGACACAGTCCTGAGCAGTCACCGACACAGTCCTGAGCAGTTAATGATCACTGACACAGTCCTGAGCAGTCACTGATCACTGACACAGTCCTGAGCAGTCACTGATCACTGACACAGTCCTGAGCAGTCACTGATCACTGACACAGTCCTGAGCAGTCACTGATCACTGACACAGTCCTGAGCAGTCACTGATCACTGACACAGTCCTGAGCAGTCACTGATCACTGACACAGTCCTGAGCAGTCACTGATCACTGACACAGTCCTGAGCAGTCACTGATCACTGACACAGTCCTGAGCAGTCACCTACACAGTCACATGCAGTCAGCTGCACAATAACTGACAGAATTACAATCTTGCAGTCACAATAACATGCACACACACAGATACATTGTCAATGACAGGACAACCCCATAAAATCAGGGACACAATCCTGCAGTCACACAACAATCAGCGATCAGGTCTGACACAAACACAGTGTGCCATACAACCCTCGGCTTTACGATCACACATGCAGCAAACACAATGTCACTCAGCAGTGCAGTCACGGACGATTCCCCAGATGGCCGCTAGGGGCAGGCATGACTGGTCTATGACACAGCGATACACGGGGTCGCGGTCAGTCACCCGGGCCCCGCGTGAGAAACATCCGGCGCTCTCCCCGGTTCAGTTCGTTGTGGTCTCTAGACATAAACAATGACGTCGCGTCATGTGACAGGAAGTCACTTGTCCTGACACGTACCGCCGCCATGTTAGTCCTGGGCATATCTGCCACCAGCGCTGAGGCCCTGGTCTGTGCCCACAGGTATACGGTATATGGATGTATAAGAGGGACAGGTGGGTAGAGGCAAAATAGTCCGCTGTCTCCGATTCTATATGAGCTACGAGAAAATGGCCGCCCGATCATTAGGAAGTCGGTGGAGGACTATTATCACTGTTATATTGACAGCGGAAGTGACGTTGGTGACGTATCATAATACAGGAAGTGTCGCGATTGTAGGGAACAGCACGCAGTTGAGTGAGAATTGAGCAGGTAAGGGGCTGTGAGGTGTCAGGGGTCTGCACTGCTCGAGGACCTATCGGGTGTTTGTGGACTGTGATTGGCTGAGCTGACAACGGTTTAGTAGATGAAGTGGCCTTGTTTCCCATAGCAACCAATCTGAGTGCAGCTTTCATTATCAGACCTGAAAGTAAGCTGTGCTGCGATTGGCTGCTGCAAGTAAAGACTTGATGGATTCTGTGCAGCTATAACGGTGTTAGGCTGCGTTCACATCATGTTTTTGCCATGCTGTTTTCAATCCTAAAGAAAACCGTATGGCAAAAAAAAAAACGGATGAAACAGTATGGGAAAAAGTAAACCGTACGCGTTTTTAAACCATATACTGTTTTTAAAAGTGCATACGGTTCCGTCCGTTTTTATAAAAAAAAAAAAAGAAAAAACATCTTTGAAAATTTGGGGTGGGGACTTTAGGATGCAAATTCGCAGGTGCAAAGTAAAAAACGTATACGGTTTCCCATATGGAACCATATACATGTGCGTTTCTCATTGACGCCCATGTTAAAAAATAAATAAATAAATATGCGGTTGCAGTACGGTTTTTAAACCGGAGACAAAACTGTGGTCAACGCACGTGTATACGGTTTTTACTTTGCACATGTGCGTTTGCATTAGAGCCTATGCTTATAAACACCTATTGGAGAGCCTGCATGGGGCCTGTTATTCCCGGCATAGATATGAGGTAGGATCAACAACCAATTATTGTGCTGATATGGGGGAAAATGCCATAAAATATAACTTTTAATAGATATACATTAAAATACACCAAATCTTGTGATTGTGCTCTAAATTACCAGCACCAAATCATAACAACTACCTCATAATTGCAGTTACCGCACATTCGTGTGGATTTACAGAGCATCACAGACTATTGCTGAACCATTCAAAAAACACCCAACGCGTTTCTACCGCAATATCGTGGCGTCATCAAGGGAGTAATAAATAAGTGAGCAATAGATCTCAATAAATTGGGCTATTATAAATAAGCCCAAATTTGGCTATTTTAGTTAAGCCCTAAAGAAGCGGTAAACTGCACTATAATATTTATATATAAAAACTGATGAGCAAAGAACAATGTATATTGTAGAGGGGAAAACACCCGATACATAGTGGACATCCCCCTTATAGAGAGTGCAGCAGCATTGCAGGAAATGGGTACACCCCTCAGGATAACAGTCCCCAATCTGTTCCAGGATACACTCCTTACCTCCTCACTTCCGGTTTCGGTTCAGTGTGAGTACGCTAACCCGCAGTGGCACTGAGAAGCCGTCATTGACAGACGTTTTCCCATACGGTTCCATCAGTTTTTTTTTTTGCCATATGGTTTTCTTTAGAAAAACTTATTGAAAACAGTATGGCGAAAACGTGGTGGGAACCCAGCATTACCTAACCAGGGGGTCTCCAGTGGTTGCAAAACTACAACTCCCAGCATGCCCGGACAGCCAACGGCTGTCCGGGCATGCTGAAAGTTGTAGTTTTGCAACAGCTGGAGGCACTCTGGTTGGGAAACACTGACCTTTAGGGACTTTATATATTAGCACTCAGATTAGTGAATCCTCAATATTGGTGCTGATGGTGGAATTTGTACAAGTACTTGTGCTCTAATGTCCTGATATCTGTTACCCATGCACCAGAGGGAGCAGAGGAAGAATGGGCGGGGGGTGCCGAATGGGCGCTTATAAATTGTGTCCTGCATTTACCTGTAATGGTCTCTTCACACGTACAGTATTCTGTGCAGATTTGATGCGCAGGATTTTCTGCTGCATATTTCAATGTAAACTGAATGACTGAACACAGCTTCAAATCCTGCACATCAAATCAGCACAGAATACTGTACGTGTGAAGAGACCCTAAATGAGTCCTAATGGCTCCTCTCCCTATCAATCTCTCTTGTGACCGCCAGCTGCATTTTGCTGGCAGCCTAAAGACGCCAAGCGTTATTTCTTCTGCACTCCGGCACATATGAGTGACTTCGTTGTGCACCTGGAGAGCGGGGGAAGAAGAGGAGAGGCCATGCCGTGGACTGTGCTGGAGCTGGGAAGGGAAGGGTAGTATAGGTGGTTTAGTTAATTTTTATTTATTTATTTTTAATCTTGGCAAGAGTGCAAATATTTAGGGGGGTCTACCTACAGGGGCAGCGATCTCTCTAGGTGTCTACCTACAGGGGCAGCGATCTCTCTAGGTGTCTACCTACAGGGGCAGCGATATCTCTAGGTGTCTACCTACAGGGGCAGCGATATCTCTAGGTGTCTACCTACAGGGGCAGCGATATCTCTAGGTGTCTACCTACAGGGGCAGCGATCTCTCTAGGTGTCTACCTACAGGGGCAGCGATCTCTCTAGGTGTCTACCTACAGGGGCAGCGATCTCTCTAGGTGTCTACCTACAGGGGCAGCGATCTCTCTAGGTGTCTACCTACAGGGGCAGCGATATCTCTAGGTGTCTACCTACAGGGGCAGCGATATCTCTAGGTGTCTACCTACAGGGGCAGCGATATCTCTAGGTGTCTACCTACAGGGGCAGCGATATCTCTAGGTGTCTACTAGAGATGAGCGAATTTACAGTAAATTCAATTCGTCACAAGCTTCTCGGCTCGGCAGTTGATGACTTATCCTGCATAAATTAGTTCAGCTTTCAGGTGCTCCGGTGGGCAGGAGACTCTCTCCTAGGACTGTATCCACCTTTTCCAGCCACCGGAGCACCTGAAAGCTGAACTAATTTATGCAGGATAAGCCATCAACTGCCGAGCCGAGAAGTTCGTGACGAATCGAATTTACTGTATATTCGCTCATCTCTAGTGTCTACCTACAGGGGCAGCGATCTTTCTAGGTGTCTACCTACAGGGGCAGCGATATCTCTAGGTGTCTACCTACAGGGGCAGCGATATCTCTAGTTGTCTACCTACAGGGGCAGCGATCTCTCTAGGTGTCTACCTACAGGGGCAGCGATCTCTCTAGGTGTCTACCTACAGGGGCAGCGATCTCTCTAGGTGTCTACCTACAGGGTCAGCGATATCTCTAGTTGTCTACCTACAGGGCAGCGATATCTCTAGTTGTCTACCTACAGGGGCAGCGATCTCTCTAGGTGTCTACCTACAGGGGCAGCGATCTCTCTAGGTGTCTACCTACAGGGGCAGCGATATCTCTAGTTGTCTACCTACAGGGGCAGCGATCTCTCTAGGTGTCTACCTACAGGGGCAGCGATCTCTCTAGGTGTCTACCTACAGGGGCAGCGATCTCTCTAGGTGTCTACCTACAGGGGCTGCGATCTCTCTGGGTGTCTACCTACAGGGGCAGCGATATCTCTGGGTGTCTACCTACAGGGGCAGCGATATCTCTAGGTGTCTACCTACAGGGGCAGCGATATCTCTAGGTGTCTACCTACAGGGGCTGCGATCTCTCTGGGTGTCTACCTACAGGGGCAGCGATATCTCTGGGTGTCTACCTACAGGGGCAGCGATATCTCTAGGTGTCTACCTACAGGGGCAGCGATCTCTCTAGGTGTCTACCTACAGGGGCAGCGATATCTCTAGGTGTCTACCTACAGGGGCAGCGATATCTCTAGGTGTCTACCTACAGGGGCAGCGATATCTCTAGGTGTCTACCTACAGGGGCAGCGATATCTCTAGGTGTCTACCTACAGGGTGTTATTTGAATGGATTCTGTGACGGAAGCTGTGACACAGGTGTGAACTCTGCCTTAGGCTGGGTTCACACCACGTTTTTCAAATACGGTTACCATATACGGTTTTCCGCTAAAAAAAAAGTATGGCAAAAACCATATACAACCGTATGACTCCAAATTAAAACGTATACGTTTTTTCCCCGTATACGGCTCCAAAACGTATGTACAGTTCTATCCGTCTGCATCCGTTTTTGCCAACAGTTTTGCTATTTTGTTGGAATTATTTTTCCAGCAATTTAATAAAGTTACTATTGTTCTATTGAAATTCCAAAGGATGTGGGAGTGGGATGTCTGGGATGAATTCTAGAAAGATCTGCGCATGTGTCAAATCCAAAAACTGATTAGAAAAACCGTGTGCAACCGTATTCTGAAATTCTGTGGACGATTCTCATAGACAACAATGTTAAAAGAACCGCATACGGTTTTCCAACCGGAGGCAAAATGTGGTCGACAGCGTTTTTGCCTACGGTTGAAAAATCGGCAAAACCGTATCCGAGGCAAAACGGATGCAACCGTACACAACATTTGGAATACGGTTTACAATGCATTCTCTATGCATACGGTTTTGGATACGGTCGTATACGGTTTTTCGCATATTTGAAAAACGTGGTGTGAACCCTGCCTTACATACATAAACCTTTGGCTGTGCAGGCATGCTGGGAGTTGTAGTAGTGCAACAGCTGGAGGACCGCAGGTTGAACACCTAGGCTTAGGGTATGTTCACACAGTGTGGATCTACTGCAGATTTAAGGCAACCGATCTGCAATGGATTTTAAATATAGATTTTCAATTTTTTTAAATTACCCTTACTGGATGACATCGCTTTTTGAGGATTTTTATTCTCATTTATTTCTTACCATTCTTCTTTCTTTATGCAGACAATGGAAGTTGACTGCAACCCCATGGAGCTGCCCATCAATGCCGTCTATGACACGGATTCCGAGCTGTGGGATCTGGAGGGAGCAGACGTGAAGGACATGAGGCTGGAGGCGGAAGCCATAGTGAATGACGTCTTGTTTGCCGTCGCTAACATGTTTGTCTCCAAGAACTTACCGTGCGCTGTAGACATGGCCTATATCAATGTGGAGATAAAGGAGGGGAACAAGTACTGCCTGGAGCTCACGGACGCCGGCCTGAGGGTGAGCCTGGATGGATTACATGATAGATAAAGGAATGGCCCTTGATGCAATTTACTATTTTTAGGCCACCTGGTTTGGGGAGTATGGAAATCACTTATGGGTTACACCAAATAGCACTTATAGTAGTTCACAATTTTTCCCTTTAATGGGGTACTCCAGCGTTTAAAGTCTTATCCACAGGATCGGAGCTAAGTGTCTGATCTTTGGGGGTCTGATTGTTGTGGCCCTCCGTGTTCTCCAGAATGGTGCCTAAATCTTCCTGTGCTCAGAGCGTGAGGTCGACAAGCCCCCTCTATGCATTCTTTATGGGAGCGCCAGAGATATATTAGCACTGTACCCGGGTATCTTCAGCGCTTCTATAGACAAGTAGGCTGTATAAGAAAATAAAGTTCGAGTGGCCCCGCTAGTTTTTTTTGAACACTATTCACAATTGGAATAGAAAAGGATACAGTAAGCGGGTATTCAGACACGGAACCGAACCTTGTCCTGCGGTTGTGCTAGGATTAGAGATGAGAGAACTTACAGTAAATTCGATTCGTCACAAACTTCTCAGCTCGGCAGTTGATTACTTATCCTGCATAAATTAGTTCAGCTTTCAGGTGCTCCGGTGGGCTGGAAAAGGTGGATACATTCCTAGGAGACTCTTTCCCAGCATGCCCTGACACAGCCTATGGCTCTGCAGCGGACCCAAACTTAGTGTTACCTAGTCCTACTTTTCCTTTCATTTTTCATTCATTAAATCTTCTCTCGCTTCCTTCTTCTTAGGTGGTGGGCTTCGCATTTGACCAAGTTGATGAAAGTATTCACAGCCAATACCATGAGACGGTCTACTCCTTACTGGACTCTATCAGTCCGGCCTACAGGGAGGCTTTTGGGAACGCTCTGCTCCGGAGGCTGGAGGCGCTGAAAAGCGATGGACAATCCTGATCATCTGTTGTGCAAACATTTATATTTTATTGTTTTTATGACCCTCATATTATCCATTCACTTCTGACTCAACTACATAAAGTATTTTAAAGGGTACTCCCCTGGAAAAACTTATTTTTTTATTTTTTTTTAATTTTTTTTTAAATCAACTGGTGCCAGAAAGTTAAACAGATTCGTAAATTATTTCTATTTAAAAATCTTAATCCTTCCAGCACTTATCAGCTGCTGTATGCTCCGCAGGAAGTTTTTATTTTTGAATTTCCTTTCTGTGTGACCACATTGCTCTCTGCTGACACCTCTGTCCATGTCTGGAACTGTCCAGAGCAGGAGAGGTTTTCTATGGGGATTTGCTCCTACTCTGGACAGTTCCTAAAATGGACAGAGGTGTCAGCAGAGAGCACTGTGGCCAGACAGGAAGGAAATACAAAAAGTAAAGAACTTCCTCTGGAACATACAGCAGCTGATAAGTACTGGAAGGGTTAAGATTTTTAAATAGAAGTAATTCACAAATCTGTTTAACTTTCTGGCACCAGTTGATTTACATTTTATTTAGTTTTTTTTAGTTCCAGTGGAGTACCCCTTTAACAATAAGATACATTTTTTGCCATTTAGATGGCCTATATAGACCAATCCCTCATATAATACTCCATTTACTATGAGGTGAATAAGACATGTATTGTCTAATGAAGTGTTCACCACTTAGGATAGGGGGGAAAAAATGGACGATTGCCTGCACTGATGTACACTTAGTGGCCACTTTATTAGGTACATTTGTTCAATAGTTAGGCTGTCCGGGTAGTTTTGCAACAGCTGGAGGCACCCTCCTTTGGAAACACTGCAGTAGAGGCAGTCAAGACAACTTGCTGAATTTAAAACAGAGCATCAGTATGGGAAAGAAAGGCCATTCAAGCAACTTTGAACGTGTCATGGTTTTTTGTGCCTGACTGGCTGGGCTGAATATTTCAGAAACTGCTGATCTACTGGGATTTACACACACAACCACCTCTAGGGTTTACAGAGAATGATCTGAAAAAGAGAAAATATTCAGCGGCAGTTGTATGGACAAAAAAAGAAAAGACCTTGTTTGAGGAAAATGGGCAGCCTGGTTCGAGATGACAGAAAGGTGACAGTAACTTAAAGAACCACTTGTTACAATCAGAATACCATCTCTGAACTCACAACACTTCCAACCTTGGCACAGATGGGCTACAGCAGCAGAAGACCACACCTAAGAACAGAAAACTGAGGCTACAATTTACACAGGTACCAAAACTGGACAATGGAAGACTGGAAGAACGTTGTTTGAGGAGTCTCAATTCTAGCTGTGGCATCAACATTTGCAAACAACATAAAGCATGGATCCATCCTGTCTTGTATCAGGTTCAGGCTGGTGGTGATGTAATATTGTGGGGGACATTTTCTGGGAACTTTGGGCCCCTTAGTACTAATTGATCCTGGTATAAACACAACAGCCTACCTGAGTACTGTTACTGACCATGTCCGTCCCTTTATTACCACAGTGGACTCATCTTCTGATCATACTTCCAGCAGGATAATGTCCCATGTCACATGACATCATCTCATACAGGACAATGAGGTCACATGACATCATCTCATACAGGACAATGAGGTCACATGACATCATCTCATACAGGACAATGAGGTCACATGACATAATCTCATACAGGACAATGAGGTCACCTGACTCTAATGGCTTCCACAGTCACCAGATCTCATCCAATAGATCACCGCTGGTATGTGGGGAACGGGAGATTCTCATCATGGATGTGCAGTAACTGTGTGATGTCATCATGTCTATATGGAGGATCTGTGTGATGTCATCATGCCCATATGGAGGAACTGTGTGATGTCATCATGTCCATATGGAGGAACTGTGTGATGTCATCATGTCTATATGGAGGAACTGTGTGATGTCATCATGTCTATATGGAGGAACTGTGTGATGTCATCATGTCCATATGGAAGAACTGTGTGATGTCATCATGTCCATATGGAGGAACTGTGTGATGTCATCATGTCCATATGGAAGAACTGTGTGATGTCATCATGTCTATATGAAGCAAATTCTCGGAGGAATGTTTTCAGCACCTTGTTGAAATTATAGGAGAAAGAACGAAGGCAAAAGGGGTCCGACCCGGGATTAGCAAGGTGTAACTAATAAAGTGGCCAGTGAACGTATTTAAAAAAAAAAAAAAAAAGAGTAGAAAAAAATAAGCTTTACTTGCATGGCTCTTATTGTCCATTTTGCAGCTATGCTCACTTAGTATCTTCTGTAACTATGGCTTTAACTAGGCTAAGGCCGGGTTCACACCACGTTTTTGCAATACACTTCCCGTATCAAGTTTTTGATTAAAAACAGATTCCTCAAAACATGACTAAACTGTATCAAAATGTGTACAAATTTTAATCCGTATACGGTTTGAAAAATTATGTCCGGTTGCATCCGTTTTTATGAAAAAAAAAGTATAAGTTTTTAACTTTTCTCTCCATTATGAATAAAGTTTCACTTGTTTAATTGAAATTCCAAGAAAAAAAACTGTGCAAAGTCAAAAACCGTATGGTGAAAACCTGATGGAACCGTACGCACATACAGTTCTGTACGGTTCCCATTGACTCCCACGTTAAAAAAAACAAAAAACGTATTTGTTTCAATACAGTTTTTCACCCGGACCAAAAAACGTGGTAGGCTACGGTTTTGGGTACAGGAAAAAAACTGACAAAACCGTACAGGGTGCAAAACGGACACAACCTGATACAACGTTTGGCATACGGTTTTCAATGAAAAGTCAATGCATACGGTTTTCAATACGGCTCCGTACGGTTTTCACATTGATAATGTATACGGGAACCGTATTGCAAAAACGTGGTGTAAACCCAGCCTAAGGCCCCTTTCACACTGCCGGTATGCTCCAGCAAATTCGGCCATCAAACTCCCTCTTTTTATTAATTTTTTTGCATTTTGCCGGCCGTACTTTTGCCGAAGCATACCGGCAAATAACGGGTCCCGATAGACCCCATTGTATTCAATAGCAGACATTATTTTTGGAGAGAATAGTCAGACAAAAAGCCGGTGCGAGCACTATATTTTTATCTCCGGCTTTTCTCGATCCTAAAATAACGGACTTCACACTGCTGGAGACAGCCGACGGTGTGAACGTAGCCTTACACTTCCAAAATACTGCACGCTCTGCTTCCACCACTCTAGATAATACTGTATTAGCATGACGCTATCTTATACTGTATGTGGGATTTTAATGCGTACTATGTAAGTATTGACACCCATCCGTGTATATATAAATAGCTGGCTGTATATGTTCTATCTGATCATTTTAAATAGAGTACACATTTTTAGGGTTTTTTGCTTACATAATTCTTTTTTTAATTTTTTTTTTATTTTTTTTTATTTTTTCTTACGTGATTTCTTGTCCAGTCATTGCTTGTCTTAAAGGGGTACTCCGGTG